>NC_051158.1:182348507-182628506 GCF_013339745.2 Dermacentor silvarum | reverse complement strand
TGACCAAGAGGATGCCACCTTCAAGAACACCGCAGACCTCAAGTAAGCAAATGACAGCAACTATCCCAATGCCACACCCACCACTCAAACCACAAGGACAGTACACTGATCTAACCTGGGCGACTGCAGCCTTCGTTCAGAGTTTCAGTGCAATTGTGACCCAAGACGCAGTGACCGTTATCTGATCTAGATAACACTTCAAGTGTAGGTGAAAATGTGCCACATTTGCAAAATCATGGCTACAGGCTGGGAGAATTTCCGTGACTCACTTGAATCTGCAGAATGTGAAGGTGTTGAAGAATCGCTAGCAACAATGTAAGGAGCGACATGCGAACAGAGCTTACTGGAGTAATATCTAACCCAAACAAGCACCTGCTGCAACTTTGGGGTGAGCAAGCCAAGCTGCTTACTGCATACTTAAATTGTGGCCACAAGCAACAAGCCCTGATCAATATTCTACATAAGACTGAGAAGGCGAGATGTTGTGCTAAGCAACTCACCTAAGACCAGTGGATGGACCGCTGCACGTTATTTGCACACATAGCCCTCAGTAAGCTGTGACACATTCTCGACTATAACAGGATGAACTAAAAACTCTAATACTATTTAAAACACGACGTTCAATCTACAGTGCACATCTGAAGAATTTGAGGAACAAGCAGCAGATGCTTTCCCCAACCACCTCACAGCAACCGACCGTCCCCAGACTTATATGCACCTTAATCACCACTTGCCAAGGAAGGAAGTGAAAGCCTCTTTACGATGGCAGAACCTGTTGCTGCTCTCGAGCATGTCAACACTTAAAACGCACTTGGCAAAGATGGAGTCACTTGGCAGATGTTGAGGAATCCTCCCTGAAATTAGAAAGCAAGCACTACAGCTTGTAATCAATGAAATCTGAATATTGGTTAATTCCCCATGTAGTGGAAACACTCGATAGTGATGCCATTACCGAAATCAGGCAAGAAACCAGACACTATAGCCAACCTTCGACCAATCTCATTCACATCGACAGCATGCAAATTGCTTGAACAAATGTGCCTCGCGAGAGGGGCTGAACTACCATCTGAGAAAGAGGACTGTTTCCACCTGTGCCAGATTGGTTTCTGCCCCAACTTTGATTTATGCAACTATGGCTTCTTTCTGCCTGAAAGCACTACCAGTACCAGCCGCTGCGGAAGAAAAGTACCTGGGATCCTAGTCACAGTAGACAAGATGGATGTTCAACACAGTCTGCAACGAGGCGGTACTGGTGGCTTTTAGTGAAGCCTGCCGTTGTTAGGGTTGCCAGTGTTGTCAAAGCCTTCTTATGCAACCGGACGTTTCAAATATGAAGTGGCAGTAAACAGCCAAGGACTTTTACCAACTGCACAGGCGGAAGTGCACGTAAACCTGGACCGCCATACTTGATTGCAGGAGTGATTTGCTGCAGAGATAAGAAGGTGACTTAACAGTTGCTGATAACATATACCAAGTGCAAGTACGTGCAGTATGCAATACCAGTTAGGCCGAAACAAATGCATTTACTCCAAACCAATTAGAAAAGCTCAATATTTTCTTTTTTTTTTGTCTGCAGGATGCCACTCCTGTGCTTTGGGTAAGTATGCACAGGGTTGTATAAAGCTGCATAGGTGAAATTAGACTACTAGATACAGGTGTTAAGCCTAATGTTTTTCTTGGCTAAGATCTTGCACCTTGAACTCATTCAAGATCATTAACTGCAGCACAAAAGTAATGGAGAACTAGCACAAGAACAAAGGCATGTAATGTACTTGTCTCAATTCTTGGGCTTGTGCCATCTTTTTTACAGTAATAGCGGCTGTAACAGCCTTGGTTGTTCTGATGTGTACTGGTGGTGTCAGTGGAATTCCCAAATTTCCTGCAAGAAAATTGCAAATAAAAGGATTCTCATTGTGCTGTGAGTATTCGAACTTGCAACCGAAAGATTGGCAGTACATAATTCTACATCTAAGCCACTCTGCTGAAGCTACAGCCGTGGTCAATAATGATCCTGGAGAGCGCGATCCAACAGGTGCCATGATTAGCTAACACCTGTTCAATATTTGTGTACTGTATATAGAGCTGGCGTTCACGCCTTCAGGTTGTGGCACGTCACCGTCCCACTTGTGGAGGCAGTCCTATGTTAAATTTTCTTCTTGCACGTAATGACAATGATCGGATGAGTCTGCTTAGTCTTCATTATTCTTTTTCCAGTGCTTGGCTTCTCATGCTTACTGTATGGGACTGCTGATGTCTTGTTTTCCCCAAGGATAGAGTGAGGCCTATTGATGCGGTAGCCCAAATATAGATTTGAGAAAACCAAAACGAATTCAACATTAACAACATAAAGGGTTGTTTTGGTAGAGACCAGTGGCCAAGTCTGGATGTGAAAGAGGAGCAAGAAATGCTCCTCTTTCACATCCAGACTTGGCCATTGATCCCAGTGATGAAGTGGAAAGACTCTGCTTTTCTAGCCGAGTCTTTGCACTTCATCACTGGGAGGCATAACGTCCACAAACAAATATGACTCGCACTTATTTTACGTCTCAAAAGGAGATTACTCACTTGCATCGGCAAGTGTTCACTCCAACAGACACCACATCAATCAGGCTTACTGTGCATTACATTTCACCAGCTATTACGAGCAAAACTGCAATTTTCTTTATGCCACAACTTGCCCAATTCTGTGTTTTGCAATAGCATGTTTGCAGCAGTGCTATGCTATTAAGGTGCTTAAATACTTGTGAATAGTAGTAGAGAACAAAAAAGAAAGTAAGAAAGCAGTGGCTTTTCGTGCGCAGACTATGCATACACCTGCTGTTGCAATGGCCATTTTTCCCCGTCTGCTAAACCATTTTAAACAAGAGAAGCATATACACAATTATTGTGCAAGATCGGAGAACAACCAAACCAAAGGTGTCCTTGGTAAGCGAGGTATGTTTATTTGATGCCATTTTCTGCAACCCTGCTGTCAGGCTTTCAGGTTCATTATTTAAAAGAGACGAGACAGTTTGGCAATTTTAGTCATTGTAAAACTTAGCAAAGCCTTTTTGGGTTGTTTGTTCTTGGTTTCGAACTCGGCAAATTGCACATTAAGCAGGGGTGTCAGAACAAGGGGAGCGGGGGGAGCGACGGCTCCCCCTCACCTACAAATGAGGGAGCATGGGTTAAACTAGTGCTTCTAATTCTTACGGTGCCCGCATCGTCGGCAACATCTGAACGATCCTTTAGTGTCCTGGAACATATGCAGACGTGCTTTCGAAGTACAATGTCCCAGGAAAGGTTGATGCATCTACTCCTTTTGCAAGTGCACGGTGATTTAACTGCCACTTTGAGCTTAGACTCCGTAATTGAGATGTTTGTTGTAAAAACCTCGGAAAGGAAGTCAATGTTTGGCACAGTGTGACCATAACATGCAAGAGCGCATAAATGCGTTTGTGCAACTTTGTAGCATTTCAAAGATCACTTAGGAATCTACATTTGGATCTTAGGTTGATTACACGGTATAGTTCATATTGATACAGTTTGAAGTAGACACGGACGAAGCGAGTAAACTGGACAGAACGAGCGCTGTTCTTACTGGTTTACTCGCTTCGTCTGTGTCTTCTTCGCGCTGTTTCAGTATGAATACGTACCAACTAGCGCAGCTGTCCATGGTATCGTTATAGCATTCATTAATATTTGTGTTTGGAAAGCATGTTTAAGATGTGTAAATTATGTTTGTGATTACATTAAATTTACTTTGCGATTGACACATCCATACACATTATTTCTGCAATGTTATTGTGAGCCTACGACGAATATAGGCATGTCGTAATCTTTTCGGGCTCGTTTACGATTTATAGTGGTTTGTTCCCCCTGGCCAGCAGTGTCTCACATGGTTGAAATTTAAGTTCTTATTTTCTGATGTGTCATAATATTCCATGTTTTGGCTGTAGTTTGGAATATGTTATTGTTGCTGCTGTAGTAGATTATGGCGCCGAAGATTGTACAAGTGAAAAGTTGTCAGATTGGTTTACTTTTCTCTTTTCTACACTTACATCCATACACGTGTGTTATCATATGTGTACTCTAGTTTGCTGTCGCTCCCAACGCTACCTGGACGACAGGCGTACCATGTTGATGTATATATATGTCTCATTGCCAGCTTTCTTATGTTTAATCTCTTTGACAAGCTCGTTTACCGGGGGTAAACTAGAATCGCATCAAATGATGAATGTATATAAAGACAGTCTGGCGAAATCTATACAATATCGGTAACAAACACTTTACAAAACGTCACACAAAACATACTGTTCAGGCACTACGTTTTTAATTGTTTGCGGCAGTTAGTAAACCAAAATTGTAGTTTGTTTATAATATTGCCTTTATGTCAGTGTGTTGATTGTGTTTATTTAGTAAATGTTGGGCACTCGAGGTGAATAAATTATGTTGATGCTGATGTCTTGGTAGTGTTCTTTTTTTTCGCTCCCCCAGTGAAAATAATGTTCCGACATCACTGACTTTAAGTGATATCTTAAATGTGTTATGCTTTTGTTCTTGTTGCAGTTTTTTTATGGATGGGGAGTATGTGGTGCCATGGATGGAGTCTTGCCCCCTCATTCTGTACACTATGTTAGTCTTCTGTGTCCAAGGCCATTTTACATTTGAATGCGATTGTATAATTTTGTTAAGTTCTGGCTCTCACCTACGCTTGAAAGTTTGTTACCCACTGCTGGTGGCACACTTGCACTTGTGTGACATTTTTTTCAATAATAGAAAGTCTATCACTTATCCTGTGTACTGTTTGTCTTCATCTTTTTGCATTACAATTTACCTATTCTTGCTCTTTTGTTGCATTTCATATTAAAAATGGCTATCATAGTTGACATCATTTAACCATTTTGCACACAATATGGATAAGGAAACCTGCCGTCAGGTTACATTCACGGTGTAAGCACAGAACCATCTCGGACTGGCCCAGCCTATCGCCCGCCCTTCAGTAGCCGAAAAGAACGCAACACCCCCATGTTTATGATATTAGCATGTTTGCACGGGCAGTTGTTTTTACAGTGGCCTGTTCGCCCAGTGCAGAAGCCGCTGCGGGATGTCAGAATCTCTTACAAAACTTTGGCTTTGCAAGGGATACAGCATCTGGCATGCAGTTTGTCACAGGGCATGCCTTCGGGGCAAGTTGAGTTTACTCACTCGCAAAGGGAGAACCAAGCTTGTTGGATACGAAGTAAACCACCTGTACACTTGGCGGCCTTCTTCATTTTGTTTGACATATGTGGCTATGGCAACCTTTGCTTTATCTACTTCTTGTCAGGCAGCAGTCTTTTGCATCCGAAACTCACTCAGGATAGCTTTCAGTAAGCTGGACAGTAATAACTGGAAAGCCAGCACATGCTAATCATTGCACTTACGATGCAAAGCTTCATGCAATATGATGGCGTAAATAAACGAGGGTGTTCCTCAAGGCCTTATAGCACACGTCATGAGTTTGGAGAAACATGATACACGGCACTTTTTTGATCCCTGGCTATAGGTTTTAGCAGTTGTGGCCATGGTTGAAGTGCAGCGTGAAGTCAAGAAAACGTAGATATCAATGGGAGCAGTGTCCTGGTGAAGGAGAAACTAATGGGAAGCCTGTTGAACATGTGGCTGACCCTGTTGCTGGCTTCATCGGGCAAAGTGTGAAACAAGAGAAGGAAGTAATCAATGTATTAGAAGGTTTTGACATATAGATGTCATGCTAAAGTTCTCGGGCAGGTCGCTGTCATAACACGCTAACAGGTCTTAGTACGCAGGCTATGCACAAGCAAGTACATATGGCTTCTGTTGAGCAAATAATGGTTCATTATAACTGAGGAGGATGTAGTGGACATAAAAAAACCACAGCTCCAACAATCTGGTCTCACTGGTATCAACAGTGTTTTGCCAAGTGCATCGCCATACTTCCCGATCCCTTCTTGGGCGACATCAGTGAGGACCAGCTTGAGGCAAGGAGTAATCGACATCTTTATGAGCTAAAAATGTATGCATGCATGGAAAGTGCATTGCATCTAAAGACTGGGCACTTCACAGGGACTCTGGAGACAACGGATTATTGACAGTGGGCAAATACAAGCTTCTCTACTATTAAACACCGAACACTGTTGCCAGGTAGCAACCTCTGAAAAAATTCCCTCAAAGGGGGAATCATCTTTGTGCATGATCTTTGTGCATCCATTAAGAGGGCAGGCAGGCAGAGCTCCTTGAGTGATGTTGCCAGCTTCAAAAGGCTCACTTCGCATATCCTGAATGCTTTCTTTTTAGCCTTTGCTGGGTGCAAGCCTTCTGCCGTCCAAAAGTTGTCATTGAGAGCACTGTTGGTTTGATGGCAATACAGTTCAGAAGCAATTCTAACAAACCTCCCTTCCTAGTTGGTCTTTAGGAACGTTATGGTGTTTTCATGGAGTGACACCATGAGACGACAAGCAAGGCCACTGGATGCCTCTAAGCCCTTGTTTTTCACTCTGTTCTGTTAGTAACAACCATGAGACCCGATAATAACAAGCTCAAGTTCGGCACTCGTGCGGTTAGTGTGCAGAATACATAATAAAAATAAGCACAAAAACAGAAAACAAAAGGGAAGGATAACACTCACTGCACAGAGGATAGATGATGTTCCCAAGCTCAAATCAGTGTCAGCGTTTGATATACACTAACTGGTGGCTAAAAGAGGCTACAAATATTGAAATGGAAGCTTTTAGCAGGACAGGTGCCAGAAAAAAGAAAAGCTGTGCTGCAACTATCTTAGGAACCTCTTGTCCCCTTAATAAAAATTGCTCTTCTATATTAACTTCAGCCCTCCCAAATAGAGTAATCAATGTAATGAATGAGCAGTGCCCTGGTGAAGGAGAAACTTCAGACTACCTGTGCACTTATGAACAAAGAATCAATTCTTAAACAGCATGTGTAGTCCAACCAGAAGCATAGGCATGAATCGGCATTGTGCTCCTGCACTAAAGGTAAACAATGTGGTCTACAATGGCGAATGTGCTTTAGTAAGCTTCACCACAATAATGAATGTGTAATGCGGTGAAACAAAGAATTGCCATGCAGTGAAGCTTACTACGACTGCAGATTCACTTGCAAATTATATAGCGGGGTGTTCTGTAAATCGACCTAGTGGACTGTCCATTTCGGCCGCTGCTGATTGGCTGCAGCTGCACATGTGAGCAGGAGACAGGTGCCCCCAGCCAGTCTCCTTTTTCGCTGGTGCCGCTGCAGCCAATCAGCGACAGCTGACATGGACAGTCCACTAGGTAGACTCTTACAGAATACACCCTATGCCTAATAAAAGTGGGCATTTTACAATTGCTAGGCAGTACAGCAGGGCATGTTTGCAGATTTTCTTCTTGTAGCGCAAAAAACACACGGACGTAGAAGAAGAACGGCGACACACGCAGGTGCTAACTTCCAACAACAACGTTGTTGGAAGTTAGCACCTGTGTGTGTTGCCGTTCTTCTTCTACGTCCATGTGTTTTTTGCAGTACAAGAAGAAAATCTGCAAACATGTTACACCAACAAGCCCAAATGTCTACACAGCAGGGCATGGCCTGGCTCGGCATAGCAGGTCCCATGACTTTCATCGGTTTGAAAAAGTCGGCGAAAAGCTAAATGTGGCGTATGTAATGTTAAACAAGATTTGATAAAGTGACAAAAAATACACAGCATGACACGCATTGCTGAAATTAACACCTGTTGTCATGGCAAACGTGGAGACACTGCGGTGACTGCGACCTTGCCAAGTGAAAATGGTGGCACTCATGCAAACCAACCAAACAGCTGAACAGCCACTCACACCCGTTGGCCACCTTACTATGCGTCGGACTACCCAGGGCCAAATGTAAGTAAAACTTGGAATTATGGTTGCGCTGTCTCGGCACGTATGTTGGCAACGTGACCCCTGTGCCTGGCTGTCCAATGCTACACACAACTCCTCCTGAGCGTGGGAATGTTCGCACTTCCCGCGAAGTTTGGCGTGTTCCTCACATTGGACAGCTACCTGCCTGCAATCTGAAGGGAAAAAGGCCATAGGGGAGGCTTCTGCAGAAGCTGGTGGAAAGGAGCTTGTGGTGATCAACAGAGTAATATTTGCTGGCTGCTTCTGTGGCCCAAAGAGACCCCAAAACAGTGCATCTTACATTTGACTCACCCCTGGGCTAGCGCCAGAAATAATTCCCCTTTGTTCCATTCATGACCACGTGAGTTGCATTGAGTTGCATCATTGCACGAAGCAACGTAACAATTGCTGTACACATTTTCTTTCAAAGCTGCCATAAGGCACATTTTATTAATTCAGGCAAATATTTCTATGATCACCCACAAGGCATTATATTTCTTCCTTACAGACATTTCTAATATCATTTGAATATGCGACATGTTCAAACCTAGTAATGAAATGGATTGGGAAACACAGTGCATACATACCACCAGCAAATGTGTTTCAAACTTAAGTTCATGTTCATCATGTTTCGAAAGCCGCAACATTACCTCAAATATTCATGTTCTTGTAACTGTTTGACAATATGCACCATTTGCAACTTCAGCAATTTCGCAGAAAATACTGTCTGCTCGTTTAGCAGTATCATGCAAACGGTGTTGGTCAGTCCTGTGTAATGAACCTGCATAACTGACACTTTCTGGAATTTGTTAAAAACTACATATGTAAAGAGAGACGTGCCACAAAGTGTAGCACTTTTCTGCTGCTTGATGCTGAATTAGTGAAGAATTTGAAGGTCAGGAAGACCAACAATGCCTGACTGCATTATTTAGTGACATAGAAGAAAATGGAGCGCCCTAGTACAATGGAGCTTCACTCAGTGCAAGTGGGTTCGTTATCTTGAGTCTCCAATGCAAAGCCTATCGCGCAGTAGTAGTAATCGACTTGAAGGCCCTAAGCTGTCTTCAGGTCCTAGGAGGATATAGGCTGTTTACATTCCCATTCTATTTTGATTAGAATTAACTAATCAGTGGTGAAGCTTACATTTCCATTCTATTTTGATTAGAATTAACTAATCAGTGGTGAAGCTTATTTGCCGCTGTTCCACTTTGCTAATTATGACAAATGTTCTATTACACAAGTGCCTTGTTTTCCATGGTCTTGAGCTGCACAAATTCTGCACTCCTTGCAGATTCTGCTTAAGAATGCACATGGACTTCGGAGGTCTTCTTCAGAACAATGGGGTAAAGCCAGCAATTTTAATGCAGCCAGTCTGCCTGTACGACCACTTAGTGCAAGCTTTCATTTTTGTTTTACAGACGAACTCATTTCAATAACTGTGTAATAAAAGATTTGGAAATTACGTTTCTCGAGTAAGTACTCTATTATCCTGAAAGAATAACTATGTAATTGCGGGGAATTCTTGCCTATTTGCACCCTTCGTAGCATGACGCAGTTGATGGCAGCCTCCTCCCACTTTTGGAGAATTCAAAACATGCGACATACAGAGAAACATAATTCAAAATTTGAGACATGCACAAATATGTTCATATATTTACGCCCGTACTCCCTTCGTAATAAGATCGCCATAACTTGTATAATACAAAGTAATTTAAGATATAGGTCTCGTTTTCAGCTCAATCGTCATGCAAATGACATCTAGAACGGAGGAACGTGAACGAGCTGTGTTAGTATCGTAAACTTCATACTACGCCAGGTACACAGCACAATCTCGCGACAACCGGCCGCCAATCAGACCTAAACGGGACCATATGTCTGTGAAGGCGCAAATGGAGACCCGAAGCTTCTCCACCACCCCCTCTGCACGGCTGCACCACTCGTTTCAAGAAGCACAGCACACAAACCACACGTTTCGCGTTGTACAGCACGAGGTCGACGCAATGAGCTGCACGGCTGCACCACTCATTTCAAGAAGCACAGTACACAAACCACACATTTCGCGTTGTGAAGCGCGCCGTCGACGCAATCGCCGATATGTGACTTGTAGCATGCAGTACATCCCTCGAACTCCGTCAAGCAAGTGCACATGGTTACGTCCAACGCGCCGTCGACGCAATCGCCGATATGTGACTTGTAGCATGCAGTACATCCCTCGAACTCCGTCAAGCAAGTGCACATGGTTACGTCCAAGGGCGGACACGGCGTCACTACCAAGGAATTGCGGTCGGCGTGGGCCAGACCAGTGCCTCAAAAGTCCCTAAGCGATTACGTCCCTAGGCACCTAGGAGCTTCACGATTGCCATGACAACCCGTGTTAAGCGGAAGTCACATGACCCGCAGTGCCACGCCCCCGCTGTACCTTCTAGCATTTGTAAATACGCCACCCGATTGAAGGCGCCAACGCAGCGACGCACCATTTACTATTTCAGAATCACGAAAAACAATGTATTCACCGAAGTACCTGTCGGCAAGCCGTTAATTCACATATGGCGAAAGCAAATGTCACGGAGTCCAAGCCCACAAAACTGCGCTCGCAAGAATATCGCGCACGCTTGAGCCTTTCCGACATGCACAATAGCGCGCGCCGAGCGTGGTACAGCCTACACCCATGCGCGCGTGAACGAGGAGCGAGCCCTAGTGTCTGAGTTCGAGAGTAGCTATTTCAAAAAGCAAAAAACAAACAACAATGTGACGTCACATCCGGCAAAGCAGAGGTGTTCTCCTTTCTCACCTTCTCTCAGCTCACGCATGCGCAACGACATCGGAGCCCTCGGGGGCAACGTTCTGCTTGATGCGTTGAGTTAACGGTGTTGAAAACTGACTGGCCACAATTTGTCACATAGCTTGGATCTCAATTTCTTTCCCCTTTTAGTTTTACCATACGTTACCGCATACGGTAAAGTACGCACCATGTTTTGCAAGCCGAGCCGGACCAAGCCTAAACATAGCGAGCAAGTGGCGTCGGCCACAGAGCCCACGCCGTGCATGTCCGCGTCTCGCGTGCGTTTTTCACCATGGTAGGACCAAGAGACGAGCTAAATTTAATTCACCTTCTGCAACGTGGCAAAGTGGCAGCAAGTATGTCAGTCCCTCTAACCGGAAGCATAACCTTGAGCTTGAACTGAACTTGTGGCCGTACCCGTCGTACAGGGGAGTAATATACTCAGGCCGAATGAGAAAAAAAAATTCAAATAACCGAAAATCAACCGAAGAAACAGAACATAAAACGTGGCAGGAAAAAAAAAACACTTCAGGTTGGTGGCGCCATCTAGTGACGAAGATTTTACTTAGAGGGGGCGCCGAGTTTTTATTGCAGTAACTAACTATATTCCACTTATCTGCTGGTGTAAAGTGTCGGCAGCGGTGCAATTTCAAACAAACAGTCCTATTTTTTATACGCAAGGCCTGAAAGTTAACCGCTCTCATCATTATCAAGTTACCGTACGCATCGAGCACACACGCAGCTCAAACGTATTCGGTCATCGCGGTACGTTACCGCACTTACCACACCGTAACACGGCACTACTAAAACTAATTGACTAAACAGTCGCGACAGAGCAGAGCAGCAATGTATTGTCTTCTTGCCTGCTTACTAATGGCAAGAAGTTAGGCTCTAGCGCTGTGGCATAATCAGTTCTTTCAGGTATGACTACGAGCTTGATGCTCTACCATTCGTCCACGGTCACATGCATACTTCCCTCCTACTTCATGATCGGCCAAATGTAATCACGTTTTAACACTTCGCCAGTGCACAAATGTCATCGTCGTTTTAACATTGACCACATGACACTAACGTAAGTCCGTACGGCTGTACACACTGTCGCTAATCGCGTCAAAATCCCGTGTTTCTCTAGTTAATGCCCGTTCGGTACCTGCGCTAGAACCCAACAGTCGGCTCGCCACGGCCGCACTAGAAAACGATCGTCTTCTCAACGTGGTCGTCATCGCGCTGTTTGCGCACGCGCAGCTCCGTTCGCGCAAACGCGTTGTTCCACCTTGTATCGCTTCGTTTTATCTCAAACAATGCAGGATAAACATCGATTCCAGCAGTGTGCACGCCTCCTGCTCGCGGAGAGTTGCCGAGCCTGGTCCAGCGGAGGCGTTCCCGCGGCTATGGCGGCGAGCGGGGACTAGGGGGCTCGACGCAGAAGACGCAGATAGGTACGCGCGACCCCTAGGACCGAAAAGCACCTAGATGCGTAGTTCCCGTTAGTGCCGCGCGGATGCGCTGCAGTCATCCGGCTGTACGGGCGCGCGAATGTAAATGCGCCTCCGGGAGCGCCGTTCAACCTCCTCTCCTGACCTCCTCGCAGGTCGCCCGCTAGGGGCGCTGCTACCCCAGAATAGTTAGGGTGCCTCGATGCCAGCGCCACCGTTCAGGGTGGTGCCATTCTTTGACCGCACCCGCGCCGCCGCTTTCTCGCTGCGACGCCATCTTGAGTCACAGCGAGCGGTTGCGAGTGCTTGGTGCCGGTGCTTAGTTCGAGACACAGTGCGCGCGGATGCTTCGCTGACGCTTCTACTTGCTGGACAGTGTTCAGCCGCATGAATGACAAGCTTGTCAAGTGCATCGAGTCGACATGACGGGCTGTTGTGTTCCCAAGTGCACCGGATCGAGGCGTAAATGGCTTCGTTGTTTACGCTTCCCCCGGGACCCAGAGCGAAGGAAGAGATGGGAAGCCCAAGTAAAGCGGTATCACTGGAAGGCAACGGATAGCTCCTACATTTGCGAGGTAAGTGTCAAGAAAGTTTAGACTATCGCATCGTGTTTTTCATAAATAAGAAAGTATTCTCTGATCCTCGCTCACGTACCTACGTTCGCTCACGAACTAAGCACTGCACCGATGCTGAGTAGCCTATGGTTTGCGAGCGCGCGTCGCATAGGCTTTTGCCGTTTCGATCAGCGCAGTCTATGCGAGTAGTACCCTTATTTTAAGAACTGACGAAAATGCTTCGCCGCGAAATAACCTTACATTAGCTACAAATCGTCATGTAAACCACCTATTTTACTTTTTCACGGAAAGCACACATCGTGTGTCTCTTGTTTCTTTTTTTTTCCCTCAGTGTACGTGGCAAGCGAAGCATTGTGATTTTCTCTGATTTCTCAGCAGATATCTTGCGGATTTCAGGTTTTTACGTTATATAGCTGATTTTTTAGACGAATATATTTGTAGCGTGGTGCTCGTAAGCCGATGGTCATTCGTGCTCATTCCCGATCGTAGTGGGTACTGTGACGGTCTTTAAATGCCTGTGCACGGTATGCCCAGGTGTGGTAGAGTTAGGGGGCATCACGGGACCAAAATGTTTCGGCGCTTTCTGGCATGGTGTCTGTTGTAGCCTGTGCATTTCTTCGAAACGTGTGAAGCGAGGTAATACAGCATTACTTCTGCGAAAATTTATTTTTAAGCACTGTAATGGGTTCTCGGTATTTACAAGGCAACTTTTCATATCAATAATCACTTTTGTTGTTTTACTTGTACTTAGAAACACTTTGAAGAGGACCAGTACGAGGGAAATCGACAGGATGGGCGCCGTCTGTTAAAGTCAACAGCCCTACATCATCATGGACTATATTTTCGAAGTGAAAAACATTGCTAATCTGTATTTGACTGTCTTAGTTTCATTTACGGTTTTTGTACGCGATATGTATGCAGTGTTGTTTATGTTTTCAATGTAGTTATCAGTGTTCTAATGGTTATTTATAAAATGTTCTGTACTCGCCAGTATTCGATGGTGGCTGATGTATTCTGACTGGATATCTTGATTAATATTACCCGCGTTTACGTTTTCTTGTTTGCATTCTTGTTTTCGATTTATATTGTGTGTAATAAGTTTGATGTACTCACTTTAACCCCCCCCCCCTCATGTAATGAATAAATTAAAAAAAACTCTCACTATCCCGAATTGTGTGTCGAGCCTACCTTGCGAATTTTTTTTATCTCGTCTTTCAACATAACCTTCAGGCGCCACACAGTACATATAATTTTTCATGTACATATCTCTTTCATGATTGATTGTACTAGACATTATAAGTAAATGTATTTTGTGCATAGTTTGGTTTCTTGTGTGTACTACGCAAGATTGACACAGACAAGTAACGTTACATGTTTCTCTACAGCGCTAACTAAACCTTATTTTCACATCGCAGTTATTTTTACACCAGCTTAATCCTGTCAGCACACAGTTTTGTGGGCAAAAAAAAGCAAAATTGCGCGTAGATATCGTCAAATAATTGCAACGAACGCGAAGGGCACGCGCAACGCAAGGGAAACTAACCGCCGTGCGCGAGTGGCTGGCTACGGTAAAGGAGGCGTGACGTGTAAACCAAAATACAACAGCTAAAAAGAAAAACTTCCACACACAGGGGGTCGCAAACCTTATATACCAAGCATCGAAGCGCAAAAAAAATTGTGCGTATTTCAAACATACAGACGGCATGTTAAATGTAAATTGAATTAGGCAACTTGGAGCATGTTCCCGGCGCCATACATTTACGTCTTGGACCTTCGACGAGTTAACGGCTATTGGTTATAAAGATTTGCAGGTGCGATACCGATAAAAAATCATCATCAAGGCAAAGCACTTGGAAGTGCGCCGCGAGTAACACTATTTATGATTATGAACGCAAGCGTAGCTGAGTCTCAGCTCGTGTGACTCAATATGGCGGCGCCAGCGGGGTTGTCTCCACCCTGGACGGCGGCGCTGGAATCGAGGCACCCTAAGAATAGTTAAAGAATAGTTCGCTAGCCGCCGTGCATGGTTAAAGGCGGGAAAAATTGCGTGTGCGCGTCTCCATTAGTGTCAAATCAAGACAATATTAATTTGCCTCGCCTGCCGACGGTTCGCTGGTTTGCTGGGAGATCACCTTTCTGCAGCAGTCCACGGCTGGAAAAAAAAACTTGCCTTCTGCCTTGGATTAACGCGGTGAGCTGCGGCAGGGTATTGAAGGACTGTGGCTGTGGTGACATTGTCGGTTCCGTATTGAGGATGTCTAGCAGCAGCGCAAATGAGAGCCTTCTGGCCGAAAAGAAGACATTGTGGTCACGAGTGAGTTGTGCTACTTTAAATGGTTTGATAGGGCGCTTTGCGAGTTGACACCCAGTAGTATGGCGTATTGTTGTGGACCTGGATGCACCTCGTACAGTAAGAGAAAGGTCCCGAGCATCTCATTTCATGAAATTACGAGCGATGAAGAACTTCCAGAGAAGTAGCTCCAAGTTTGAATGTGTCAAACGTGGAATGCGTCAGATACTTGCTGAGAGAGATGCACTTTCGATTTGTTCTGACTAGAAAGCTCTCCTCTGACGCCAATGAATCTTTTTTTTTGGGTGGTTGAGGAGGTCAGCTGGAAGCAACGATCAGACAGACTCACGGGCAGTTTTGTGCGGAACAGAAAAGTCTCTGAAGACAGGCATTGCGTCAACATCGACAAGCAGCAACGTGATGGACACGGAAGATAGCACATGCTCGTCGCTACGCCGGCAACTGAGCGTAAGTACTACGCCAGAACCATCCAAAAATTTCCCAAAGAGGCGACAGCAGCGCTGTTCAACCACATTACCGGGCGCAAGGAAACGTTTCGTTCGCCAGAATGTGCAGCACTAGCGATGGTTGGTGGATACCTATCGAGAGCTGTTGCTGTTAAGGAGCGGGTGTCTTGCAAAGAATGCCTCAGTTTGTTGACAAAGCCCAGCCCTCGGCGCCATCAGATTCTCTGATTAGGCTTCAAGACAGAAGCCGTCTGCTGTATCGGTCAGACGAACTCGTAGTTGTGCTGAACTCTTTGCGCAAGTAGGTTGAAGTAGTGCTCGCTAAGCTAAGAAATTTTACGCAGCCGCTGAGGGAGACTGCCGTGAATGCTACTCAAGTGCTGCGAGAGCGTGAACTATGTAATTGTTCAGTGCCTCAGCACCACGAGAAGCTGTTTGAGATCATGGTGACAAAGTTCTTCCGCCCTCTATTCACTAATTTTGCGCTGAAGGTAACGGACCAGAACGAAATCGCAAAAGTTTTTCACAGAAGCCCCTGTCACGAAAGCTCCACAAACTTTAAATCCAAGTGATGGCAATAAAAGCTTTTATTGTGCAGTTATTAGAGCCGACATTATTTTTTTTTCGACACTGACATAGAAAAAATATGTAATAATAAGCAGAAGGAAAATGAAGCTTCATACTAGTACAGATAAGAGCTGTGGTTTTCCTTTTATCGTTCTTTTCTTTTGGAAGAAGCAATGCGCGGTGGCCTGTACGCTTCTGTGTCGGCGTTAAACGCCCGGAGATGTTGTAAAACAATAAAATCGGCACCGGTAAAAAAATTACGTGATATATAGTTATGCTACAGCGCACACCGCCGCTGAGTGTCCTGTATTTCTTATGATGATGATTTATTGGCATCCCCTTTGAAACGGGGTGGCGACAA
The DNA here is from genome assembly GCF_013339745.2 of Dermacentor silvarum. Taxonomy (NCBI): domain Eukaryota; kingdom Metazoa; phylum Arthropoda; class Arachnida; order Ixodida; family Ixodidae; genus Dermacentor; species Dermacentor silvarum. The sequence continues at coordinate 182,612,157 of NC_051158.1, read as the reverse complement.
ATAGTCACCTAGCCTGCTTGATTTAATCAGGTATACTACACATGTTCTTTATCTAGCATTTTTGTATACCATCTCATTAACTTTCTTTTTCAAAAATTTAGCTTGTACCGCTGCCTATGATTTTAAGAGATCAGGTCGTATCCATCTTTTCCCTGCTTTTTTTCCACCAGTACTCTAATCGTCTCTTGCTGATCTGTACGGCTGATCTGTTTATGTTTCCTTCCACTTTAAACCCAAGCGCTTCTGGGAGTTGCACGTTACCTACGGTTCTCGCTGGGTGGATCCCGTCGCATTCCATTAGGATGTGCTGAGTGGTCTCTGGATCTTTACTGCAGCATACACATGTCTCATCTAGTCCCGAATATTTGTTCCGATATGTTTTCGTCCTTAGGCAACCGGATCGAGCCTCAAATAGCAAGGCACTGCCCTTTGTGTTAACGTACAGATTTTCCTTTCTAATTTCTTTCTTCTCATTCTTGTAAATCTCCATTGTTCTTTTCGTTTCCATTCTTTGCATCCAATTCACGGTCTCTATTTCTCTCACTTTCTTTCTGATGACCCCTGGTTGTCTATTTACAGTTTCGATTATCCTGTACTTGGTTTCCAACTTCCTTGACCTCTTCCTCCATTCTGTGTCCACGCTTTTCATGTAGAGATACTTGTGCACTTTAGCCGCCCATTTATTTTCATCCATGTTCCTGAGCCTTTCTTCAAAACTAATTTTGCTTTGTGCTTCTCTGACTTCAAAAGAGGCCCAACGCATGTCTCCATGCACTGCCTCATTTGTCGTATTACCGTGTGCTCCCAAAGCCAACCGGCCTACTGATCTTTGGTTAACGTCCAAACCCGCCAATATATCCGATTTTAAGCATATGATGGCATTTACGAATGTTAGCGCTGGCACCATTACTCCTTTCCAGATTCCACGCACCACCTCATACTTATTGTGGCCCCACAGTGCTCTGTGTTTCATTAATGCTGCATTCCGCTTCCCCTTTATTTTCAGATTATCTTGGTGGTTGCTTGAGTAATTCTTTCCTTCGTTTATGTGTACGCCGAGGTACTTATATTGCTTCACTATGGGTATTACTTGCTGTTGAATTGACACCACGAAGTTACTCGTGTGTTCATTAAAGATCATAATCCCTGATTTCTCTGTGCTAAACTTAAGGCCTAGATTTGTCGCTGCGTTCCCACAGATATCCGCAAGTATCTGTAAATATTTTTTATTGTCCGCTAGTAGCACAATGTCGTCTGCGTACATCAATCCAGGGACCTTCTGTTGCACCATTTGTCCATTACGCATGTAGGATAAATCAAAACCTAATTCGCTGTTTTCCAGTCGTCTTTCTATGCCCTTGACGTAAAGCGTGAACAACAATGGTGACAGAGGGCATCCTTGCTTCAATCCTTTCTGAATTCCCACCATTTCATTTTCTTTTCGGCCTTCCCATGCCACTTGTACTTGGTTGTCTCAATATATCTCCCTCAGCAGCTCCACGAAATCGTCATCTATGCCTTCGTATTGAAGAATATCCCCCAACAATTCCCTGTCTACGTTGTCATAAGCTCCTTTAATATCTAGAAATGCTACCCATAAAGGTATTTTCTGAGCTACTGAAATCTCTATGCACTGAGTTTGTACAAACATATTGTCTTCTAAGGGTCTGCCTGGCCTGAACCCATTCTGTAGTTCCCCCAATACACCGTTTCCTCCACCCACTTCGACAGTTCTAATTTTATGGCTTGCATTGCCATTCTATATATAACCGACGTTACTGTAACTGGCCTGTACGAGCTCGTCTTATCCTTATCTCCTTTGCCTTTGTAGGTGAGATTCATTTTGCTTTTACGCCATCCAACAGGAATTTTCTTTGTTCTAATCACTTCCTCTATGGCCTCTATGGTCAGCAGTGCTTTGCTTTTTGTAACGAGTTTTTTAATAGCTGTATTGGGGTTTCATAAGGTCCTGCTGCTGTGTTGTTAAGGACATATTCTGCTGCGCTTCTTCAATAAAAGCTTTCTGTGCTAAATTTTGATCTCTCAGGCCTCTCTGATGTTGCAGGATCTGTTGTCTGAACTACACTTTTTCTCGTACCGAAGTTATGCCTGATAACGTCTGTGATGTACCGCAGCGCATCATCGCCTTCATAGATGTTATCATCTTCATCCCTTATAGCCGTTTGCGAGTTTCTAGTTGGAGCTCCGAGTGCTTTTATATGGTTCCAGAATCTTTTTGGGGCGCCTTTGTCTCTTTTGTGAATGTTATGCACCCAACGTTCACTTGCGCATGTAATTTTCTCTTGCACGAGCTCACTCGCAACCCTTTTCTTTTCTCGGTATGTATTCCATCTAAGGAGCACCTCTTCTTCTTGTAATCCCAACTTTTTGGCTTCTCGATAAACCCTAGATGCCTCTATACGCTCTTCTATAGCTTGTTTAATTTCCTTGTTCCACCACTTACGTGGTTTCCTCTTTCCAATCCAACAATTGTATTGCCGTGTCCGCCTTATTTCATGCTGCATAACCTCCACCAGTTCCTTATATTCCCAGACTGCTGTAGGAAAAGCCTCAATTTTCTTCTCTATGTTGTTTGCGATCTCTGTTATTTGCTCGTCATTCATTTTTAAAAACTCTGAGGCTATTGGTTCATGTTCTGCGCTGGTATCTCTCCCAAACTTTAATGCTAAACGTCTATGATCGCTTCCCAGGCAATTTTTTCCATTTTCTTCTATTATCATTTGGTCCAGTTGTTCGTAGACCATTTCTGAGACTAAGGCGTAGTCGATACATGACTGCCTGTTTCCGCATTGCCACGTTACCTGTCCATGACACTTATTCTCCCTGTTAACTACTATAAGGTTCTGTTCACACAAATCCAGCACTAGAGAGCCGTTGTAATCAGTATATCCGTGTAAATCGTCCATGTGCGCGTTCATATCTCCCACTAATATCACCTGGCCCGAGTAACTGAACTCATTAATATCGCTTCTAATGCAATCGACCAATTCCTTATTTTTTTCCCTACTATCACTACCTGTCCATAGGTAAGCTACTCCCAGCCACGTCTTTTTACCTTGCCATGTACCACTAATCCATAAATGCTCTTTACATGTCTCGTTTACCCTTCGCCACTTCAGACCTCGCTTAATTAGTACGCCTACGCCTCCGCCTTTCCTTGACCCGGTCATTCTGTTGCACCCTTCCCATACAAAGTTGTCAATAAGAGGCGGCTGCTCCAAATCTCGTAGATGCGTTTCGGTCAAGGCGTACACGCTAATCGCTTCATCGTTCAGTTGCGTTTCAATTTCCAGCCATTTTTCCTGCTTACGACCACCCTGCATGTTAATGTAGCAAATTTTACCTTCTCTATTCTTATCCTTTCTGCGTCTTTGCCTGACTCCTGGTCGCCTAATTCTGCCCTTTACTGGTGTTTCGCTATGTTCAATACTCAATCCTGCTTCCTGATTGCCTGGGGCCCGCCTAAAAAAAGCTACAGCTCGTGCCGCGAATCGACTTCCGACCGGTGTTGCTTCACTTTCACTAAAATGTATCCCGTCAAGCACAAAAGCGCCTTCGCGGCCTGCTCGGTGCACTTCTCGGTTGATGTCAATGACCGTAAAATTCATTGCTTTAGCTAGAGTCCAAATTTCCCTGTTTACTGCAAGAACTGCCCTTTCAATTTTATAACCCTGCCTTTCAACCTCTGGCACGGTGCACACCGCGATTTGTACTTCTTTTGAAACATTCCGCAGGTCGGTGACCCCTTTGGCTATTTGCTTTGTGATTCCTGCTCCTCGTCCGTTCAGTACGTCAATCACTCCGCCCATTATCACCACTAGGGATCTCTCCTCCATTGTGTTCCACATGCGTTCCTTGGCCTTCGCTATCACCTCTCTAATCGGCTTTCCGGGAAGCGCGCTAACCTGGACTCGTTCGTCTGCCCCTACCCTCTCTGCTATCGCCGGTTCTACTTTACGCATGTTGGAATCCCCAACAAAGACAACTCGACGCTTTCCTTCCCCCTCACCGCCGAAAGCTGCCCCCGAAGTCACAATGCCCTCCCCTCCTTTCTTATCCTTGCCCTTGGCTTTGTTTTCTTCCCCGGCCGCGTCAGTGGTATCCCCTTCGTGACTATCACTGACGTTTCCGCCACGGCTTCCCGGCGTGGCGGGTTCGGCTGTCTCTGCACTCGCATCGGAGCCAGCTCCGTTCGCGGTGCTCGCCTCGATGCGTTCATCATTGCTTTGCAGAATGGTGGCGCTCAGCTGGATTTCTGCGTTAGCTAGCTTTTCTTCTGCCGCCTTCCTCTGCTTCTGCTCGATTTTAAGTTCCTTTTCTAGCTTTCCAACCCGCTTAGCTAACTTATCCTTGTCTTGCTCTAGGCGGTCTAGCCGCGACCCTAGCACACACATCCTACAGATAAAATCTGCACCATTCGCTTCGCGTGCTGACTTAAACCGCGTTTCTTCCAGCGCGTAGGAACGCTCGCACTCAGAACAACGCACGCGCGAGTTCCCCCTAGTACCAACCATCATGTCGTCCTAACAAGGCGTAGATGTGGGAAAAAAAATTCTTTACCTACTTTTATCTAAGAGAAGACCAAGAAAGTGAGAAAGCCTTAAAATAATTTATAAAGATTGCTTGGCTAAGCTAACCCTCCTAAAAAAAACAAAAAGTGAAATATAAAATAACAAAACTTATCTCTTTGGCACGCTGCTCCTGCTGCGCTGAAATGGCACCTCGACTCGACACGTCCGCTCCCGTCGGCTTCACTCGTGAGAGTGAAGCCGACGGGATAGCACCGCCAACTGGGATAGCACCGCCAAATGGTGGTGAGTGACGGCACTAGGCGCGACGACCGGTTCCCTGCGTTCTCGGCGCTGATGGGCAGGCATGAAGTATATAGGAGGCTATGGTGGAGCAGCATTTCGCTCAATGGGTCATTTGACACTTACAATTCACCGCAAGGCGTCCATATTAGCCAAATTGCTGAGGGAGTTAAATAGAAAAATGATGGTTTCGCGAATACTTCATGGTAAAAGACATCATCAAGCGTGTCCTAAAAGTTTTTTTTCATAATAAATGCTCATTGGGTCGCATAATCTTCAGCCGCTTGAAAGAAGGAATACATTTATCTGAAATGCCCCATATAAATTTGGCCGCAAATGGAACAGCCGCATACGCAGTCGTCCACTTGCAGTGAGCCATTTATAAGCGTCGAAATTTTGATCTACTTCCTGCGTTATATGCGTTCTTTTAAGCTAAGAGTGTAGCAACGATGACCACCCAACTACATTTCATTAAGTAAAGTTTACATATTGTTGTATTTGTTTACACCTGTGAAAAATGCAGAGATATGAAATTGCTCAGGCACTCCTGGGGGTGTTTTGTTGTCTCTTCACCAGTACCTGGGGCAGAAGACAAAGGCTGTGGCTGAGATGAAAAGTACAGTTGAAGTAAGCTACGCAAGAACCTCTGTAGGTTGACTCTTAGAGTAGGCGACAGGAATCACCCTGGCGCCCACGGCTAGCAGAAATCAAGTACAAACAGAAATGGTTGTCTACTACTACTTTGCTGGATATACACTACAGAAAGTTACCAATCTTGCACACAATGCCGCGAACCATTAGCAAGTGATTTGGTGCCATCAAGTGTGCACCCGCGACCCCCGCACAGTCTCTTGACAGAGCTGAGGCCATTGACGCCAGAGTGATCACACGAACCCTACTTCAGAATGGTCATCGTCATCAAACACCTACATAAAAAAAAAACTCGCCGTGCGGCCAAGCCGTCACTAGTATCACTTTAGGACAAGCTTGATGATGTCTTTTACCATGAAGTATTAGCGAAACCATCAGATTTTTTGTAAACTCACTCAGCATTTTTGCCATTTTGGACGCCTTTCTTACTGTTTTAGTTTGTATTAATTATTAGAGTTAGCACGAGTTAAGTCGTAGGGTCGGTTTGAGCGCTCAATTAAAATTTATGCGTAAGAGTCAAATGACCCATTGAGCGAAATGCAGCTCCACTAACATGAAACCTGGGGAGGTGCGAAGCATGCAGTGATGCACCGCTAATGGGCTCATACTGCCTTAAGCAATGGCTCATAACCCCGTAAACGTGGCCTCCTCATTACGACGACAGAAGACAAGTGAAATTGTACGCTGGAATGATGAGCGGCAACGCAGCCAGCTGTGGAAGACGACGCTGACGACGAACGCAGGAGCACTCGGCACGCTATAGGCACGCCGTCGGCACGAGCACCGTGACGACGACGAGAGGAGACGCCGACAGCCCGAGCGCATAAGGTGCTTCGCACCTGAAACACTCCCGAGGCCCTTTAGCCACGCCTTAGTGATGCTCATGACTATGATTTCGACTTTTGCTTCATTAGCACCACATCCGAACCCATTCGTTTTCAGTGTTAATCTTTTTTCGGTGAGTCATTGTCATTTTAGCTGAGTCATGCTAATGACTATGACTTCTACCACCATCCTTTAGTGTTTCCTTCACTTAGTGCCTACCACCGAAACCATTTCAGCGGTTTTTTGAGTCTTAATCTTTTTTCACTGAGTCATGGTCATTTTTGCTAAGTCATGCTCAACTATGACGTACCTAGGTCATTTAGTGTTTCCATCATTTAGTACCCACGTCCGAACCCCTTTCAGTGGTTTTTGAGTCTTAATCTTTTTGTAGCGAGAGCTACATTGGCCGCATTCTCCCCGTTTTGCTGTGGTCGGTGGCCGCACCGTGAGCTGAGCTGTTGCCTAGCAACCACCGCGTTTGCCGGACGCGTTGCCTGCGTTGGCGACGTTGCATCGCCGGAGGAGCCTGCGCTGCATCATGATATAGAAGGGGCGGCTCGGTAGGATTCGTCGGCAGTTATGGAAAGTGAGTCAGATAGACCGAAAGAAGCCAGGGGTGTGATTTTGTAGCAATTCTATTACTTTTGCCTATGACTTTTGACGTCATCACCTGGCTGCCATTGGTCGACGGTGACCGGGCGGCGCCCATGGTGTCTGTCAATCACGCGACGTCAGGAACCCGCCAAAACCCGTTACGTCAAAGTGACGTTGACGCACTCATTAGGCGGAGCAAAATTCATACTTTTTTAGCACCGCCGGAGGCAGGGTCGTTTCAGAACGCATAAAAAATGGCTGCCCCGCTCACCGCTATGGCGGTGGCTCTTCGCTCTCGCCGACGTGGACACGGAGAGCCGGACAACGCGTTTGACATGCCGGATGAGCATTTTCGACAGCATTTTCGCCTCTCGAAGGAAACGGTGCGGTTGTTGCGTGAGGAGCTGATCGGGTAACTAGAAGCGGAGCGCGCTATATACGGGACTGTCGGGGAAGCTGAAGGTGTTGTGCACGCTGCGCTTCTTGGCTACCGGGAGCTTCCAAGCGTCCGCAAGGAGCGAGGAGATGATCCGGGTGTTGCAGTCTACCGTGAGTGAGTGCGTGCGACGCGTGGCAAAGGCTGTCGTGAACGCAGGGGCCCGCAACAAGTGGGTCCATTTTCTCAAGACGTCCGAGGAGAAGGCAGCAGAAGGAAAAGGGTTTACTTCGGCGCGGTGCTATTCCCGGTGTCATCGGATGCATGGACGGCAGCCTCACTGCCACTATCACACCCAAGGGTGAGTGCAAGGCTGCATTCATGTGCCGCAAATGATACTACGCCCTAAACTGCACGTTCGTATGTATACGTCACGTTCTCTAGTGCTGCTCATTCTTTTTACAGTTGTGTTGCACTTGTCAACGGGGACATTCTGTGGTCACATTTTTCCCAGATCTGTGACGCGGACACGAGGATCCTGGCCGTGGATCCAATGCGATCGGGGTCGGACCACGACTCGTTCGTCTGGCGGATGACGTGGCTGCGCCGGTGGTTCCAAGCAGGGCGCATCGCGAATTCCGATGAATACCTCCTCGGTGAGACAGAGCATTTTTTGTCGCAATCACACTTCATTAGCGAATAGAACGCTATGTCCGCCGCAACGCAAATATTTACCTAAATTACAAGCATATGATTAAGTGCTTGGAGTAGGAAAAGTTACAATTGATGCTGTCACCGACATTGTGAAGTGTTATGTTACAAGCATGCTAACAAATGCCTGCCAAGATCAGCCAAAAGCAACACGTATGAGTACTTCTGCTGTACCCAGTGCCTGCCAGAAGCAGAATAAATGAACACACATTAGCGCTACTATTGTGTCATTGGTATCACCAACAAGTGTCGAGTTCTTCAGCTTCTGGCAGGCGCTGAGTAGAGCACTTGTAATTTTGTTAACAGTTTGTGTCGGGGTTGACATGCCCTACTCATGCTTTTTTTACTTGGGACTCTAGGGTCTGCACTGAACCCTACCTTTGTTGAATGATGCTGTAACTTTCCTCAGTTGCCAACGCCAACTTGCCTCTTGCCAAAGGAGTACTGAATGCACTATTTCCATCTTCATGCAGGTGACAGTGGCTACCCCTTGGAGCCGTGGCTCCTGACCCCGGTTCCCGGCCATCCTCCAACACAAACTGCTGAGGGGGAGTACAGCACAGCGCATGCCGCCATGCGTTCGGTAGTGGAGAGGTGTACTAGGCTGTTGAAGAGCCGTTTCCGCTGTCTGCAGCGGTACCGCAGCCTCCTCTACGAGGCAGAACGTGCGGAACACTGTCGCTGCATGTGCTGTGTTGCACAACCTTCGGCTGTCTGAGGGCGACGCAAAAGACGATGATGACAGTGATGATGACAGCAGCAGCAGCAGCAGTCGTAGCCAGCTTCACAACAACGGCGGCCCCATTCCGCACGGTCTGCCACCAAACAGGGGGCCTCGAATAAATTACCTGAGAAGGCGGGCTGTCCGAGACCGTGTAATCGGCATGTTCGGCCCAAACCGGGCCCACCACTTGCACTACTTGAGGCGTGTACGGCGACAGTTGCGACGTCAACAGCATCGCTAGGTGCATTCGCGCTGTTGTAGTGCCAGCAAGATGTGGTGGTCTAACAGATACCAAATACTTGTACATATAATACTCTGAAATTGCTGACACAACATTTTCTATACTGAGTTGTAGTGGATTTCTACGTAATGCAAAGCATTCATGATATGTAGAGAAATGAACAAGTCGTATAGTCAAGGCCCATGATTTGCTTGCTCCTGCTGCTGTCATCTAGCTGACCTGTGTTCCATGCATGTAGCCTGAAGTTTTGTTGTGTAGCCTTTTTTCTTACTGGTATCCCTGACATTTCTCCACTACATTTATGCAATGAAGGACATTAGCATTCGTCTCCTCTCTTACTACTCGGGCAGAGGAGCTCACAAAATTAAAATGCACAGTGCACATCACACCTTTCGCTCCATCGAACGTGCTGTTACATGCACACCTTCTAGGTCCTCCACCATTTTCTCCTGCAACAACCGCAAAGTTTCCACCTAGTGACGAAAATGCTGTCAATTGGTCATGCAACATGTCAAACGCCGTGGCTCCCGTGAAGTGGAGGAAACAACTTTATTGAGAGAAATTTCAGGACTTTGTAGGTGGTTCAAGCATGCGCGGGTGATAGATTTCAACAAAGTGCCCTTGCTTGTAAATAGAAGTAAATAGCTTGAATGTTTCACACCAAAATATTTACAGTGCGAGCTGGCACTACAAGTGTAATAGTGACATGTAAATAAAACTGCAGCTTTGTGTATTTTAACCTTCAGCCTACGACCCTTTTTTATAGTGTAACGTGTTTATGCACACATCACTTTCAACAGTCTCTGCATTTAAGAACTGCGAAAATTATCACTGCAATAGTAGAGACACATCACAGACATATCCAACATATCACGGAGACATGTCCCAATAAATAACACATCACCTTCCTTGTGCTTGCATCTAAAAAATCACAGATAGATGCTTCATAAAACATGACAAGCAACATCATGGACCCTTTCATAAATCTATTGTGTACTCCACAGTTACACAAAAATAGCATCCGCCTTAAAGTGCACCAGAAAAAAATATACATCTGCATAAATCACGCGCCAACATAATATTTATCACAGCCAAATCAGAGTCCTTCCATGCTTTTCTGTTCACGAAACTGCCGCCTCAGTTTCATATAGAGCCAGCGCCCGCCGCTAGAGGCGCAACCGTGCATGGGAGGGCATGCGAACGCCGCTACCGCTGTGGTTGTGTGTGGGGCAGCCTCGGTATTCTAGCTTTCTCAACTTCCACAACCGTCGGTTAACTTTCACGTAACTATTTTTAACATTCCACATGCTTAAATAACTGCCTGATTGCGTCTTCTGTCATGATATGAGCGCCCGGGACGAAAATATGTGGTTGATCCCTCTTATATAGGAATCGGTATAGAACACGAAAGTGAAACGTGTCTTCACAGAAGTAGTGTAATGTTTATTGCACATTGATATATAATGTCTATTGGTGTTTTGTGGCTAAAGTGCCCTTAGGCGTTGATGCACCCACGCTGACGCCTGGTGGCACGTCTTCTCCATCACGACTACCAACGTCGATGACCATGAGCAACCGTCGTGCATATGGAAGCTGCACTACGCTGCACACGCTAGCACAACGCGAAAGACGAAGCACGTAACTGACACACTAATACAACGCGCAAGACAAAGCACGTAACTGAATCGTCACCGAGTCAAATCAGCGCGTACAGCGCGTCGTAATTGCAGCCTCCGCGATCAACTTCAGAAACATTTTCAGAGCTAATTGCGGAGGCCACGCTCCGCTGTGCTGAGTACGGTGAACGCCACCTAGGTGGCGTTGGTAGTGCTTCTTGATGCCAGCGTCCCTTCGAATGCTGGCATCGAGGCGTCGTAGTGCTGAGACCACCGAAGCGTTCACTGTCGGTGCGCGTTAGTGTCATAATGCAGTACTTCTCTTTTCTGCTCGTAGGCGGCGGCACCGCCCCGAGCAAGAGCGCGGGTACACGGAGGAGTGTTAGATATATAAGGCGTGTCTGTGTAGGTCTCTGCAAATGCGTTTGTGGCGCAATGGGTTAAACGCTCGGCGATCTATCGTCGCGGACCGAGAGGTCGTGGGTTCGATTTCCAAATTTTGCATGTTTGTGGAACTTTTTCTTCTGGTTTCTTTCTTTGTATTATGTTCGTGTATGTTCGTGTGACGTATTTCCGTGACGGAAATACGTCAGTGAAGTGTTGGTGGACCCCGGCATAAAACACTTTCGTGTTAAAAAAGCCGCTCATAACATGGAGCTTGCGGCGGTCTCGGACCAAAAAAAAAAAAAAAAAATTCAGGGATTTTGAACCAGAACCGCGATGCGATTATGAGGCACGCCGTAGTGGGGGACTGAGGCTTAATTTTTACCACCTGGGATCCTCTAAAATGCACCTAAGTGTAAATAAACAGGTGTTTTGCATTTCGCCCCCGTCGAAATGCGTCCGCTGTGCACGGCCGGGCGGTCTCGGTCCATATTTCTTCGTCATCGCCGTTCGCCTCAACACTTGAGTAGGCTCCGCTGTTTAATATTTGCCTGAAATTAGATACCGCGGATTCGCACAAAGCGCCAGTGGTCCCACTTATCACCAGATGCAAACATGTGGGCCAGGCGCGTAGCCAGGGGGGGGGGGGGGGGCTGATGGGGCTTCAGCCCCCCCCCCCCCCCCCCCCCGAAATGTGTTCGTGCCGGCATGCAACGCCGACCAAAACTACCACCAACGCCGGGAATAATAATAATAATAATAATAATAATAATAATAATAATAATAATAATAACTTATTTACCATCAAAAGAATTACATGGTGGGGTTCTGGATAAAAAGTTGCATGCTGGCAACTTGACCAGCCCAAAAAACCATCAAAGGCAACAGAGGGCGTCGGGCGCTCACATGTGAGTAAACAGATGGGAAGGTGTCAATTTACAAAAAAAATGTGTATACGAGACAGGTAGTAATACACTTTAACAATTGGAAAAACAAGTAGTCTGCATTAACAAGGAAATATTGAATTTATACATGAGCATTACAGATTACACAAAGAAAGTCTTATTATACAAAAACAGGAAGAAAAATAGGGGAAAAAAACATAACATAGCCCTTTATTCAGTGCAGCATAAACTAAAGCAAATAAAGGGGAGAAAAGTCATACAGTATTGCATATGAACAAACTCATTAAACAACAAGGATTAGTTTGACTGAAAGTAGTTGTGCAGGCTGCATAAGGACAGAAGGTCTATTTCTCGTAAGGCGAGGTTATTGAGTAAAGTTGGAAGTGTATGTCGAAGCATTTGTTGAACATAATTCGTTCTTGAGTGCGGAATGTTCCATTGTTCCGGTGTCCTAGTGTCACAGGCTGCGACATGTTCGTGTAGGCGAGCTATGTTCAATCATTCTGCATTCTGTCTACAATGTCTTTTTCACGCTCGAAAGACATTTCGGCACGAACATTGCGAACTCGGGCTGGATTCATGGCACCTGGGGTGGATTTCTTGGCACCTGGGGTCACGTAACGCAAGGAGCCCCATCCGAGCACAAACTTTCACGGGCTTTTCGATAGCGAGCGGGCGCGTTGCGGCATCTCGCAGCGGCCACGGAATCTACGGAGCGCATGGATTTCAATTCCGAAACTGTATGGGTGTAAAGTTCTCATAAACTTTTGACGCGAAAGCTGCACTGACATTTCCAAAGGCGTGCTTTAAAAGATTTTCAATTCTGGAACTTTATGGGGTTAATGCTGTTATAAACTTGGACCAACATGCGTGCACTGGAGCCCTCGTGTCCAAGCCGTTCCAGAAATGAAAGTACGCGCTATAGGAATCTTCCACACGCACGAAAATACTGAATATTACCTTGACTGTGAGCTAGCAGCTAATAATTTTCTCCAAATATTTTCAGGACGCGTGCCCAATGTTATCGATCAGCTGGACTAGGGCAGGCAAAGTAAAATTTGAGAAAACAGGAGAAAGGAAATGGCCTATTATTGAGGAAATTCTTTTTGCGGGCTGCAAGGTCTGGCTCTCGTTTGCCACAGGGACAGTGGTCTTATGGATTTAAGCATAGGCCCCGCTGAAAATACAGGTATTTTCAGAGCGCTTCTTCGCATGCGAGCTGATTGTGGAGATACATATCTGAAGAACCATTTGGAAAGTTGCCCCATAATGCCTCGTATTTAAGCCCAGATGCACAAAACCAAATTATATAAATTTGTGGCGAAATTATCAAAGAAAGCTTAGTTGCAAAAGCAGGCTGCTTCTCCATACGTCCTGACGAAATGACGGATATCGCTGGAATCGAACAGCCACCTGTTTGTGCAAGGTACCTAAACAAGGATGCCAACGACATCGAAGGAGTGTATATGGTTTTAGCACCGGAATAGATGCCCTCTCCCTTTGTGACTGCAGGTTCTATGTAAATGTGTACAAACTGTTACAGATTCTAGTCACCCTTCCAGTGACCACTGCCAGCGCAGAGAGACTATTTTTTAACATGAGGTTACTAAAAACTACTTGCGCTCTACAATGTCTGTGGAACGCATGGTTAGACTGGTGCTTCTATACACCCACAGAGACGTCGGCATCAATGTGTTCGAAGTCATTGACCGCTTCGCTCAACTTCCCCGCCGAGAGAAGTTTGTCCTTTAGATAGCGAAGCAGCAAAAATCAATGCAAGTAAAAAGCTCTGTTCCTTCACGTCCCTAATCTCGTAATTATGAAAACGTATGACTGTTCGTTAGCTTTTAAAACCTTTTAACCGTTTAGTCTAGCAGTTAGCATCATGATCAAAATTTTCATGCGAATACGAAAATTACGAGGACATCAATAACCAATTTTGACCGACCTTGCTCATTGAAAGCCCGGCCCACGCGGCGTTTGCCGAAAACACTCGGTTATTGGGTAGTAACTTGCCGCATCATCTGTGGCTTTCGTTTCTCCTTTTCTTTCCTTTTTAGCTACCTGCTTTTATTTCTTTTTATTGCAATTATATGGACACTTCAACCAAATTTCTGCCGTCGCCGTCGCCGTGAGGTTCCCTATAGATAAAATCTTCGCCGTGTGCCGTATGCCCGAGCGGAAGCGTGCGGGGACGCGCGCTATCACGGAGAGCGAACGCACTCAATCTCCCACGCGCAAGCAAGGAAGCGGGAAGCCAGCGCCGGAGGGAGCGGGGGGAGGGGGGGGGGCGCACTTTCACTCTGCCAACAACCGCGCTCGTCGCTCGCTCGCACCGTCTCTTATCTCCACACGGCTCTGACCTTTATGCGCCGTGCATTCGCCGCTCAGTTTCCGTTGAAGCGATAGACCGCACGTACCTTCGCCGCTGCGGCGTATGAGCTTGCTGCGAGAGTTTTGACGGTCGTTGTCTGCAGTCATTCAGTGTGATATATTCATGTTTGTTTGTGCGCGCTCACACCAGGCTTGTTCATTCAGTTAGTAATAGTCGGGCCACATTTTACAACGCACGCTACACATGCAATGCTGCCCGGATCGGCAGTGCAGCGCTACAGGTGTGTCCCTTCGCACGCGCTGCCCACGGGAAGCGCTTCTCATCAACACCACCGTTTCACACGCGCCTTCTCGTGGTCATCGAGTCTCTCTTCATGTCGGTCTACTTACGCCGCAGCACACCTGCTTACTTAATCAGCTCATGTTTACTACAATTCATATTGCTACCAAAGCCGCTCACCTTACTTCGTATGACATTGCTGTGTTGCTATCGCATTCATTGCTTCGCCCTTAGGGCGAAACTGTGACATTTTTTTGAAACGAAGCAAAACTCCTTTAATTTTGGGTGCAGAATAATTGTTGCCGCTGTGCAGGCAGTTAAATTGCACATTTTCGTACTGATTTCTGCATTATCCCTCTATTAGTCTACCTGTATGGTGCTGTCGCGACCGCAGCGTGGCCCGAGTACATATCACGATTTCTGCGATCACAGTTTTCTTCTTGCCTAGATCATCTGTCTTTCTGTGCGCAAAGTTTACTATCTCTGACTCCGCAACGTGTTTATTTTTCTTGTTTGACGCATAATATACAGTGACGTTTGCTTAAATACGTAGATTTATTGGAGACTTAGACGAATATTTAAATATCTTGTAGCGAGGTGTTGTGTATACAAGCAGTGAACTTTGTTTCCAGCGACTCCTTTTTACCCTTCAGCGAGTTGTATCTTCGCATTTGTATATTCCATTCTATCTTCGCATTTCCAATGTATGTTTTGCAGAACTCCTACTTTTATGTGACTTCCACAGATACGAAGATGAGAGGATTGCCCTTCGGACGGCTTTGGGGCACTTAGACGACAGGCCTTTTACCGAGGAAAAGATCTTGGGCTCGTGGCCTCGTGCGTCTGCTGTGTGCAGGGCTACAAAGGCGCTGCTGCGTTTTTTGAAGTGCTCAAGCCTGTATGACCGCCTGTGACGAAACTCAGCGATGAACGCTTAACTGTAAATGTGCAACGTGTGAACTGTGAACTTCTCTCTTCCTTCTCTTTCAATCCCTTGTCCCCCTTCCGCCGTGCAGGATAGCCTACCGGGCTCAGCATGGTTAACCTCCCTGCCTTTCTCTTATGACTTCTCTCTATCTCTCTCTCTCCTACTTTTTATTTGTACTCACTGTTGCGACTATAATCTCGGTGTAATAACAATACACGACCGGTAAGAGCTGCTCCTGCGCAATCTATTGCAACGAGGGACAGCGTCATTGAGGTTTTTTCCTGGCCGTTGGATATATTCAAAAATGTAAACAAGGTTCTTGAATGACGAAGATTCATGAAAATATTTGTCCTCAACTTATTCATTTCATGGCCTTTACTTTCTTCATATCAGCTGTATACACTGCTTTGCTGGTTTCGAACTGATATTGACCATTTTCGCGGCGATCCCGTGGGCGCTGCCATATTTGATCACGTGGTGACGCGTCCATTGCTTGCCTCAACTGCCTCCGTTGCCTCCTTGTTTACAATGGAAGTGTATGACGCCGGCGTGGCTTAGAAAACCTCTGTTTTCGGAGATATCGTAGACGGTGACTAGGTGGACGACACGAAGCTTTGATCGCCTGCATCTTCAGAGAACATGCAAAAGCGCTTTCGGAGCGCTTGTGCAATGTCTGTGTGATATTTTCTTTCCTTATTAAATAGACAAAAATAAACGCGGCCGCATTGATATCAATTATTTCTGCCAGAACTTTTAGGACATCCGAATATATTCTTTTATGAAAAAATACATATTATACTTGACAGTGCGTAGCGTTCAATAATTCGTTTGCAGCATCTAATATACAATGGCATTGGCAATGCAGTTATTATTCATGTATTTGATCCCTCGACAACTTCTATAAGGAGGAGGCCGCGCTGCAACATGAGCCCCCCCCCCCCCCCCCCGAACAAAATTTCTGGCTACGCCACTGATGTGGGCTGTTGCACCCCCGCTCACCCGTAAGTAAGCGCCAACTCTCCGTTGCGCATAGCGCCAGATTGTTCACCGAGCACAGCTGTTCCCTTTCTGTTAAACTTTGGGCAGTATTTTATCCGGAGATCAAAAGTATGAAATTATTATTGAAAAAGACTGCTTCTGTAGAATACTTAATGACAATGAAAAGGAAATTGAGCTGCTCCGTGCGCTTCAGATTTCTCTGCAGAACGATGCCATTTCTGAATGAGATTTAGGTAGGATAAATGCAAGACAAAATTCACTACTAAATGTCTTGGGTGCGGCTTTTAGCAACGGATTAAGGCGAACGTGCAGTGTTATGTCCTGCAGAGTTGAAACTGTATTGTAATTAGGCAATCGCCTTAGCAAGCAGTCTTTTAGAAGCGCCAGTAAACCCAGCACTTATTCAAGCTGCTCGTGGTTTCGACGCAGAAACGATGAGACTAGGTATTTTGGTTCTTAATGCGCAACTATTTACAGGATTTTAAAATGTTGTAATCACTGGTCTTGATATTCTTATCATGGTCGAAAAATTAAAAAAAAACTGCTTTATAATTCGATTAAGAAAAGAAATAAAACGTGTTGGTGCAAAAACAACATACAAGCATGATCATTTATTTATCATGTAAAATAAGTGGAGCGAAATACAAACAGCACAAAGAGGTGTCCGGTCATGAATGTTCCACCATTCACAATGCAAGAAGTCGTTAAAAGCACTGATATAATAAGCATAAAGATATAATAATTTGATATAATAAGCATAAAGAAAAAAACATCAAACGTGAGAGATATGTATTAAGGGGCAGGAAAGAAACACCAGCAAACGAATGGCAATAAATGCACAATGCATAAGATTGTTTCTATAAACAAGAAAGTGTAAAGCATAGGCATTTTATAACACATGGCAAAACAACTCTCAAACGAACACAAGTAGCCACATCACAAATACAGCAATTTAAAAAAAATGGCTGGTTAGAGATACCACCATTCCACTTCTTCAGCTGTTACTTAAACATGCACACACAACTTGCTCAACAAATCATAATGCAAATATAGCTAACAACAGTGTGCTAATAACCTCCTTACTTATAGCTGCTTATATTCTATATATATCGATTCTAGGAATGCAAGCGGAGAGATGTTGGTAGAATTCGCGGAAAGGAATAGGCTCCGAATAATGAATACATTCTTCAGGAAGTGCAGCAACAGGAAGTGGACCTGGAAAAGCCCTAATGGAGAAACAAGGAATGAAATAGATTTCATACTCTCTGCCGATCCAAGCATAGTGCAGAATGTAGAAGTGTTAGGTAAGGTAAAGTGCAGTGACCATAGGTTACTGAGGTCTAGGATTTCTCTCAACTTGAAGAGAGAAAGAGTGAAATTAGTCAAGAGGAAACAGGCCAACCTAGACGCAGTAAGGAAGAAAGCAGACCAATTCAGGCTGGTCCTCGCAAACAAATATGCAGCTTTAGAACAGGAAGATGAAGATAACATAGAGGTAATGAATGAAACCGTAACTAGGCTGATCTCAGAAGCAGCAATTGAAGTGGGAGGTAAGGCACCGAGGCAACCAGTAGGGAAGCTCTTCTAAGAAACAAAGGACCTAATAAAGAAACGACAAAACATGAAAGTGTCCAACTCAAGAGATCACATAGCATTCGCTGAACTGTCAAAACTGATCAACAAGAAGAAAGTAAGGGATATTCGAAATTATAAGGCGGGAAAGATTGAGAAAGCCTTAAAATATGGACGCAGCATGAATCAGTAAGAAGAAAGCTTGGCATAGGACAAGGCAATATGTATGCACTGAAAGATAAGCATGGTAATATCAGCAGCAATTTAGATGACATAGTAAAAGCAGCGAAAGAATTCTATACTGACCTGTACAGTTCCCAAAACAGTCAAGGTACTTTCGTTCTAAATAGTGATCAACCGGATACAGAAGCTCCTTCTATAACTAGCGATGAAGTTAGCAGGGCCTTGAAATACATGCACAGGGGAAAAGCTGCTGGAGAAGATGGAATAACAGTAGATTTAATCAAAGATGGCGGAGATATCATGCTTCAAAAGCTTGCGGCCCTTTATACGCAATGCCTCACAACTTCACGTGTACCAGAGAGCTGGAAGAACGCCAACATTATACTTATCCATAAGAAGGGAGACGTTAAAGAATTGAAGAATTACAGACCCATTAGCTTGCTTTCAGTATTATATAAAATATTCGCCAAGATAATTTCCAATAGAATCAGGGCAACACTTGACTTCAGCCAATCAAAAGAACAGGCTGGCTTCAGGAAGGGATATTCAATGATGGATCATATCCATGTCATCAATCAGGTAATCGAGAAATCTGCGGAGTACAATCAACCTCTCTATATGGCTTTTATAGATTATGAAAAGGCATTTGATTCAGTAGAGATACCAGCAGTCATAGAGGCATTGCGCAATCAAGGAGTACAGGAGGCATACGTGAATATCTTAGCAAATATCTACAAGGATTCCACAGCTACCTTGGTTCTCCACAAGAAAAGTAGAAAGTTACCTAGCAAGAAAGGGGTCAGGCAAGGATACACAATCTCCCCAATGCTATTCACTGCATGCTTAGAAGAAGTATTTAAGCTCTTAGACTGGGAAGGCTTAGGAGTGAGGATCGACGGCGAATATCTCAGGAACCTTCGGTTTGCAGATGACATTGTCCTATTCAGCAACAATGGAGACGAATTGCAACAAATGATTCAGGACCTTAATCGAGAAAGTGTAAGAATTGGGTTGAAGATGAATATGCAAAAGACAAAAGTAATGTTCAATAGCCAGGCAAGGGAACAAGAATTGAGGATCGCCAGTCAGCCTCTAGAGTCTGTAAAGGAGTACGTTTATCTAGGTCAATTACTCACAGGGGACCCTGATCATGAGAAAGAAATTTACAGAAGAATAAAATTGGGTTGGAGTGGATACGGCAGGCATTGCCAAATCCTGACTGGGCGCTTACCACTGTCGTTGAAAAGAAAAGTGTACAATCATTGCATTCTACCGGTGCTAACATATGGGGCAGAAACTTGGAGGTTAACAAAGAAGCTCGAGAACAAGTTAAGGACCGCACAAAGAGCGATGGAACGAAAAATCTTGGGAGTAACGTTAAGAGACAGGAAGAGAGCGGTGTGGATCAGAGAACACACGGGGATAGACGATATTCTAGTTGACTTTAAGCGGAAGAAATGGAGCTGGACAGGCCATGTAATGCGTAGGATGGATAACCGGTGGACCATTAGGGTTACAGAATGGATACCAAGAGAAGGGAAGCGCAGGCGAGGTCGGCAGAAAACCAGATGGGGTGATGAAGTTAGGAAATTCGCAGGCGCAAGTTGGAATACGCTAGCGCAAGACAGGGGTAATTGGAGATCGCAGGGAGAGGCCTTCGTCCTGCAGTGGACATAAATATAGGCTGATGATGATGATATACTTAAAAGTACATGCAATTGAAGAATTGTAGCCCATCAATAGCCTAAAGGACAATGGAAAATAAAACAATGCATATTATTCTGTTGTTAACAATTGCATTTAAAGGAATTCTAATGTTATACATTTCATAGATTGTCGCGGTGAAGGCGCTATTGTTGTGATGTGAACTACGCTACACTAGCATAACCCAAATTGAGGTTGCAACAAAGCATGAAACAAATGTGTTTTATCATCAATGCCCTCATCAGACCTTGCAACACCCTTGTTCTCCTTCATCAGCATTGCAATTTTTTGTAAGTGGTTGCCTTTACACGATAATCGTGATTCCTACTGCACCCTTTTAACTGGTACCCGTTCAACTGGTTGGTTTCCTCCACCCCCTGCTGGACATGAAGCTCATCCCTTTGCTTGCATCTGCTTGTTTTTTTCTCTTGTGAAAAAATGCAAGCGGGTCTTAAGAAAAAACTGAACTACTTCTGCAGTTGTGCTTACGAAGTGCGATTTGCAGCCGACAGCAGCTGTAGCAGTGCGACGGTCCATCAAAACATTCTCCACAATATTCATGTAGACATCAGAACAGCTAGGCATTTTGTCAACTGTGTACACTTCCAAATGATCTTCCACAATTTGGAGGAGAGCGACTAGCTGGCTGGAGGGCACTTGTAGACCACCTCTAGATTTGGCAAGAATCAGGCCAGTTGCCGCTAGTTCCAAACTTCTCATTGTTTCAACACAGCTCGAGCAGCTCAATGAAGAAAACTTCTTTGCGACATAGCCAGCAAGATAATCCATTATGCATTCTTTTGGAGACTGCTGATGGCGCAGAACTGAAGCCTCCTCCGCGGTTTCTGCAGGTTCCAAGAGGACTTCACTCAGAAGAACAGCCAAAGAGTCAGCCTGAAATGCAAATACCATATTGTTGGTGTGCTCAACAGCCCGCAGACAATGCTGGAATTTACTGGATGCCTTGTATTGTTATACAGCTTTACGATGACAACCACAACTAGGCTTCATCAAAAATCGGCATGGCTTTTCTAAATCAACAGCTGCAAAATCGTCCATTCTTGATGCTGCGTGCATTGCACAGTGCCCTGCCTTTTATGCGATACCCATACAGCTTCGAACTACCAACAGCTTAATGTGGCCAGAAATGAAGGGACTTGCACATCACTCTATGCAAAACAAGAACTATGACATGTACATTTATACCCTTGTCACACGGCAAGTGTAATGACATTCGCAGCGAATGAGATTACGTGTTAATGCCATTTTTGTTGCTTCTACACGGGCATAGTGAATGACATTCACTGCTAATGGCATTCGCCCATTGAATGAGTTTCCCGAACTCATTCACGCGCTACTTGTGTACTCTCGACGACAGGGGCTTGGCAAAAAATTACAAAATCGATAAGTTAAAACAAAATGTAATATATTTTCAGATAACCATCCAATGTTTCACATTGTATTTTTAACAATATAGTGAAAAGATGTAAACAAGGAGCACGATTTGTAGGGTTTCGTTATCATAGCAACCTTCCGATAAACATTGCCATCAATTGCGAATCCCATTTTGTTTACCCGTGTAGACTGGGAACCCAAGACGGCAATGACATGCGGTATGAATGTCTATTACTGCAAATGACATTACAAGTGCCGTGTGACACGGGTATTAGTTAAGGAACTATAAAGGTCTGTTCGATTTCATTCTGTTCATGAAGCATTGCTCCAAATATATTGTTGCTCACATGACTGGCAGTAGGCTTTTCTTTGTTGAACACATCTTGCAGCTTGAGGAGCAGTTGTGGACCATCTCCAGCTACTGAGGATCGCTTGGGCGGCTGCACGAGATTCTTCACAGAAAGCATCCTATATATAAATAGGAATTGCTGGACTGTTGGCTGTCCTCCATCTCCAGCAACATGTCTGACAATGCCAAGAAATCTCTGAAAGAAAAAAATGCTTTGTTATTTACCTAGTTGCATGCGGGAAGATGCACTAGTTTACCTCTAATGGGTCCTGTCCAAACTTTCCCACCAATACATAGCGAAAACCTGCTTGAAGAAGGTTCTCAACAAGGGATATCGTACTGAGCAGGGTTACTCTTAGAGCCTCGCATGTCAGCTTGCTCAAAAAGCAAATCTGCCTCTGCTTCGGCAGACTTTCTATGTAACTGCAGCAGCTGTCGAGCCATATGTAACGCTCTCTTTCAGTGTCTGTAAAGTAATAAAGTCTTGAGCAAGAAATCAGAGGTATGTGTGAGGCCAAAAGCATAATTCTTACTGCAACATGTTCAGCTTCGTTGTACTGCACATGCTCAGGCCTCCGAGAGTTGAAGCAGTCAAATAATTTTTTCATCCTCCTGGTGAATTCACATGTTGCTGCAGACCCATGGAGCTTTTTGCATGCTTCCTGCTCACTGTAGAATTCCATGGCTGTAGCTGTGGATTCACTGAACAACTAGAAATAAGAATTTTTTGTCACATTTCTTTGTGGGTAACGTGCAAAAGCAACTTTTTATGTCCTACTAGTACCTGAACATAAAGTACCTTACCTGAACAGCAAGTTTAACGCTCATTTTCTGGAAAGCATTTGGGTATATATGTGCCTTTGTGAGCTTTGGCACAGCACGCAGTCCAGATTGCTGCTCTTCGTATTCTAGGAGTTCCGCATAATGAGGATGATATACTTCCTGGCCTTGTGGCAGCTGTAGGAAAAAGGAAAAAATACTTCTGATAAAACCTTACGAGCCTAACAGGAACGAAAATTCTTTCACTTACCAAAAACTTCCCAACTTTCTGCAGGTTGTTCCTAATACACTTAAATATGTGCGGTGGATCAATGACAGTATAAATCCTCCTAGAGGGGTCACATGGGTGCTGAAATGACACCAGTTTGTCTCTGATGTCGCCACGAATACCTGCATAGAAATGTGAGACTAATAAAATTAAATCTTCCTGGCTGGCCTGCAGCACAAGTCGTATGTTGTTAAGTACTTACCTAGGGACATCAAGGCTGACCGATTGGTTGTCGAATTATCACATGTCACTGCATCAATAAACGCTTCAGAATTCGACAAGTGTACAATACACTGCAGTAAAAGCTTTGCAAGTACTGAGCCAGGGGTGGCGCTCGATGCGCAGAAAGTTCCAAGAGTTTGTGACCATCCATGCAAAAAGGGTCGAAACAGGAAGACCAACACGTGATCACCATTTTTTTCATGGTCTCCTGGCCTGGTGTGTTCCCCAAAGTCAACTTTTCCAAGGATTTTTATGTCAGACTCTCTGACGTGCAGGCTTTTCCTGACACTCATTTCATCGAACATGAGCACACCTGAAAAAAATTGTAATTTGAATCATTTCAGAAAGGCACAGGCAGAACATGCACTTTAAGAGATGCACTTTGCAACCTCGTCATTCTCTTTCAGGGGAAGTCAGCAGCTTTTCCTTCAGTATAGTAAGTACGTGCGCATCAAACCCAAAATCAGCTTTCAAGTTCTTCATGTAGCCGTACAGTGTGCGTGGGTTCGGCAGGGCAGAAAGTTATTTTCTTGAAGATAGGTGTACACAGACGTCGACTTAATCTTCAAGAGAAGGCAGTCATACAGCCAGTCTTTCTTATACCTGCCAAGGAATGGGTGCAAATTTCATTCATGACATGCTCAAGCATACTACCAAGCATGCTACCAAGCATAAAAACACACTGCTGTGAACCAAGGCTGTATGCCAAGAAGTGATGTGAACATGCATTGTGCATATCATGGAAACCATGTCAACGTGCAGGCAAACATTCTCTAAAAGAGAGCAGACCACTATAAACAACACAGCTGTGATGCATTGTCAATATGGAACACCGAGTAATTAAGCAAATATGTGTGCATGCATTCCCAAGTTCTTACGAAAATGTATAATAGTCCCCAGTGCATAATAACAATCATTCAGTATCTGTTAATAAACATGCTCTAAAGAATAAAATTAAGGTGCTGAGAAAGATGGAAACAGCAAGATCACAGTGCTATGATGGTGTGAATAAGCCGCTCCCAGCAGTCAAGAATTCTACAACATTTACCATAGACAAAAATTGGTGCTACATGGTTCAATACTGTGGATTCAATGCAGAATGGGTGGAATCAAGCACAAAAATTAGTGTCATTTCTGAGTGATCTTGTGCATTGATTTGCATTTGAAAGCGACCAACATTCGTTCAAAACACATCAAATACGTAGCTTCGACTGTCATATGATAGACATGGACGTTCCTCTATGTTCCTAAAATTAGCACACGAAGACTCCATCGCCTTCACGTATACTATATATGTGATGCAGTGCTTCGAACTTACCGCACAGCTCGAGCAGACTTGGCGCTCGCCTTCATCACACACTGATCAATAATCAATTTCTCGCGATCTGAAAGGCTTTGAAGGTTCTGCTGTTGCCGTTTGTACTTGGCAGACTGCACTCGCAATTTGGCAAGTTTTCCTTGGCATTGTTGAAGCTGCTGTTTCGCGGCTCGAAGCTGGCACCTCAACGTCTGCACTTGAGCACAGCTGGCACAGCCAACCACGCGGTCTGTTTGAGAAGCCTTGTCTGTGTGGTGGTTTTCGACCGGGCCACTAAGCGCCAAGTCTGTAAAAAAAGAAAGAAAGAAAAACGAAGTTATGTAGTTTGAAATTTTCCAGGCTCTACCGATGCCCGTCAAACTGACGGCAAGAAGTCAGCAATTTGTGGGTGCAATCACAAAGCAAAAAAAAAAAAAAAAATGTCGCAGTTTCGCCCGAAAGGCGAAGCATCAATTGCGATAACAAATTGGTAGAGAGCTTCGGAGTAGGGATAGTAGAGTAGCTTTATCGGCCGCATAAACTTGGACACATTCGCTTTCTAACTGAATTGACAAGCGTGGTGTCATCGCGCACAAGCAAACATGAATAGATCACACTGAATGACAGCAGACAACGACTGTCAAAACGCTGGCGCGGCCGCTGCAGCGGGCGAAGAATCGTGCGGTTTATCGCTTCAACGGAAACTGAGCGGCGAATGGACAGCGGATAAAGGTCAGAGCCATGTGGAGACACGGCCGGGCTCGACTGGCGCGCGCTCTCGCTCGCTTCTTAAGAAGCGAGTGCGCGCGCCAGTCGAGCCCGGCCGCGGTGGAGATAAAGAGACGGTGCGGGCGACGACATCACAGCCAGTGCAAGCGTATTTGATGGCAGAGTAGAAGCTGCTCCCCCCGTCCCTCCCGCGCTGCCTCCCCGCTTTTTTTTTTTTTTTTTTGCTTTCACGTGGGAGATTGCGTTGCCTGTTCTCCTTGCACTGGGTTGCAAGATAAGCATTTGGTGCCGCAGCACAGCGTCGCCCCGTCTCCCTCCACGCCATACCCCCACGGCCTTTTGGGCGACAATCGCGTTTGCTCTGCGCCGTGCGTTGGCTCTCCGTGATAGCGCGCGTCCCCCGCGCGCTTTTACTCGTACGGCGCGCGGCGACGATTTTATCGCCCTTGTAATCTATACGGAACCTGACGGCGACGGCGACGACGACGCCGACGGCGAAAATCCCGTTGAAGTGTCAATATAATTGCTATCGCAATAAAATGTAAACCACACCCGATGGCGCGGACGTAAACAGGACTAACATACCGTCATTCGCTGATGCAGCATCAGTCCAGTCTGAATACGGCGTCGGCGATGATCGGCGCACTTCAACCGTACCCGACGACTCACGTGGTCGTTTGCGTGAGGGTCGAACTGTCGATGAGCGGGACCGAGGTTTGGGCTTCCTGAGGTACGCTGGAAGGCCTTCAAAAATCCTTGGAACGGCTGCTGAAAAATCCTTCTTCAGGGTCGGCTGCTCACGCTCCAGGGACACGGCGTCGCCGTTTATGTGGAAATTGTACGCAGTGACGATGTCGGAGGCGTCGAAATTTTTCGCGCACACACGCGTATACTTCGATTCGAAGTTAAAACTGCCACCTTCCTGCCGCGGTATGGCCCGCTTCCATTTCTCGCGCTGCTCCTTGTCAATAGGCAAACGGAGCAACGACACCTTTTCTCTCGTGCCCTTGTAGCCGGAAAGGCACCCCAGCACGCAACACGTGTTCGGCATCGTTGTCCCACCCCGCCACTTCAACTAAACAGTCCAGCACTCGAAAAATAGCGCAGCACATGCACAGAACCCACCCGATCACTCAGCTCGCCTCGCACAGCGCAAGCGTTTCGGTACGCGAACGATGCCCTCCGGTGCGCAGTGGCGCCGCGTCGCAGCAGCTTTGGGCAGCGTATGAACCTCTCCCATAGCGTGACGGCGGAGTTTCGTGACCAGAAAAAAATCACAGCATATCCACGGGGTGAATGATGATGAGTGGGCGAAGGTCCGGAGGGAATCATCGGATCTCCCGCTTAAGGGGACGCTAGCACAAACGCGTTAGAAACGTGCAGTACTCTCTAGTAAGGGGGAGCGGCCACAGCGTCTTACGCAGCCATTTACACATGCCGGAACGTGCACCGCGTTTCCGAGGCCATCACATGACTGCTGAGAGAGTATACCCCCCGTATTCATAAACGCTCCTCGACTTGAACTTGACTTGCCACCGCTTTGGGCAGCGCGTTCGAAACGCGCTGAAGGTAAGGCGGAGAGGCCACAGCGTCTTACACCAGCTTCTTACACGGGCCGTAACGCGCTAGCACAAACGCGTTATAAACGTGCTAGAAACGCGGCCTTTCGTTAATGTTGGGTATTTATTGCCATCGTGGTGCGTGTGTCCATGTCCGCTTCGTGGCGTAGTGGGCTAACGCCGCGCGCTCGGAAGCGAGGGGTGCCTGGTTCGATTCCGCGCTACGGACACAACTTCGGAATTTTTTTTCTCATTTTTCTCAGACTGGTTACACACTACTACTACGACGACGGGGACGAACGGTTGCCGCTATAAGGAGCTTCGCCCCTAAAACATGGAAGGACTCTGGCCAAATGTATAGGTACTGCACGTGAGAGAGGAATATGATGTCGTGGAGTTACATACAGAAAGAAAGCCATAATATAGTATTTTCACATTCACAAAGAGAAACTGCTGCAGAAATATTGCACACAAACTGCACCACTAGGGCTAAGCATACATCACAACCTCTCAAAATCACTGAATGATAAGAAAATATGTGGTAATGAAATAGTTCCACAAGAAAACAAAAATAGACATTCATGCTCTGTATGCCGTGATAAAAAAAAAAGAAAAAATACCCAATACAAATGAAATGAAGGAGCATAGGCAAGGAATTTTCACCAATTTTTTGTCTGTTCATAGGTTTCTTCCGACATGATATTCAGGTCCGAGTCCCAGCTCAACAAGTCATTGTCGCCATGAGTCAGAATGCCATTGTAGAACAATTGTAATGTAACCTCATGTCTACATTGATATGACAGCAATCAGATGCCTGAAAAATTCAGTACCACAGTTGGAACGCCCACACCACCAGGCAAACTGACACTTGTGCAGGTGCGCCTGATGGTGTGTACATTCCTATCGCTGCAGTATCACTTCAAGCACAAAGCCACGCTATGGTTCTGCTATGCTATTCGTGGTTGCATTAAAGGGTGGCATAAGCGATTATTTATAGCAAACAAGCAATAGTTGGGCTTCATATCATCTTTAAAATGTCAGCAAATAATTTAAAGCGAATAAAAAATGTGATGGAAAATTCCTTGCCTATGCTTTACTTTTATGAGGGGGCTGAGAGGGGCGAGGGGCTTGGCTGGCGCCATAAGCAAGTGCAGCCAGCAGCTGCTGAAGGAGTTCTCGTGTGACCGGCGCTCCTGCTCGAGACGCTGCTGCTGTACTTCCCGTAAGCTGCGCACCTCTTCCACCATCCGCTCTCTCAGCAGCCGCATGCTGGCCATTCGTGCCTCATGATGCTGTTTGCAAAAAATGTAACATTCTTTACTTACAGAAAATTATAACAAGCCTTTGGTATGTTGTTGTATTTGTCTGCATTCGCAAGCTTTAGAGTTACTGTAATAATGCTATTGGCACTCTATATTGAGGCACCAAACATATATTCTGGACCATCAAAATTGTGCCGTCCCATTTGATTAACATGTCTTACATGGGTGTACTTGCTTCCTTGAATTTGACGCGACTTCTTTCTTTTAGGCACATAAGTGCCAGTTATTACATCATGTGAATGTGTACAAGAAATGGTCATCACATCACTACATGTAAATTTTATGTTTTTCTACTCATCGATACAATAATACAGAGGTCATATGCACTTGAAACCAATGCGCAATTAAATGCATATGTGCCCTTACACATACGTGCTGGTTTTGCTGGAGCAGCTGCTGGCGGAAGCTTGCCTCCTCTATTGCCCTCGCCTCGGCTGACTGCCCCTGCCGGACATACTCCGCAGTCGCCCTGCAGATGGCGTTATCTAGCTGCGTCGCCTGTCTGCGGGGCACCTGCGAAGCTGGCAGTCCGTGGTAGGGCTGCGGCTGCTGGGAGGGGCACCTGAGCAGCTGGTGGGTCTTCATGCAAGACAAAAGCAAAGATTGCTGACGTACTGTTATCCAACCCACAAAGCTTGATTATCCTAGCCGGCTACTTAAACATCATTGTAGCTACAACAATACACAAAACAGCCGCGTAATTGGAGCAAAAAGATGCCACAGAAAATTGCTGGTAAATCTCTCATAACATAATACCCTACAGCCAGTATCTATGACTTACGCTGAACGATACAGACAGCTACATCATGTCATTTCTGGGCTCGCATTTCTCCTCCATATGTAAGTGCAATAAGTTATTGTAGAGACGAACGTGACAGCGAATGCTCAGTGGGATGCTTCATAACAAGGCCATAAAGCAACTACAAACAATGCTATTATGAATGCTAGTTAACTGCCTTACGTGAAAGGCCACTCGGCCCAGCAACAGCAGCAGGGCCCCACATCACGAAGACGCTGCTGGTTTCTGGCGTCTCCGTGAAGGAAGCGCTAGTCCCTGCTGCTTCCTCCGGGACAACGGCATTGTCCGAGCTCGTTCCGTGCAGTCAGGATAGTGTTTACACATTGGGACCACTGTGTGCAATGCACGTCATTTACACGTTACTGCTCACAGTATATAAATTATACTATTCGTCGCACAAAAGAGCAAAAAAAAATGGCTGTGAACATTTTGCATTTTGTTGTTGTTATCTGCTATGCGGATAATTTGTGAGCTCACACAAACAATACGTTTTACATCCAACTGTACGCACCTCGCTATCGGCGAAGAACTGGTGGGCGGAGACGAGAACGGCGCCCGTCCTGCCGAGGAGGTCGAGGACGCGGCTGTGAATTCCACCCGCTTTCCCGCCTCCCGTAGCCCTGCAAACCAACAATAACAACGTGAAACGACGTTACTGTCATGATTATTAGAGAGCTCACCTCCTCTCGCTCGCCACCCTGGCAGCCTCTTCTTTCGCTTTGGGGCCCAGCTTTGCCCAGTGGTTTCGCCAGCGACTAGCAGTTTTCACTGTTGGCCCCTGTTCGTTTAATAGCGCCGCTAACTGCTCCCAAAGCTCAATTTTTTGAGCAGCAGTCATACGTGGTGAGAGCTCTGTGGAAGCTCTCGCCAGGTATGGATGCTGCTCAATGAACTGCAGCAAGATAGCAGTCTGCTCAGCAGAGAGAGACAGGCTGGCCTTTCGCCGACATTTTTTTCTTTCTAAATTTGGGGAATTTCAGCCGGGCTGCAACGCATTAAGAAAGCTAGAGGCAAACATTTTGTCTAAGCTTAGCACCCGCCTAAAATGCTCACTTCGATTTGTTTATTTTTATGCTTAGTTCATGTTTTATTTCTTTATACCGTTCACGTAAAAACAGTTAAAGTCGCTACTCACATTTACCGTCGTAGCTAGCAGCTTCTTTTTCGTAATGTCCCTAGATATTTTTTCGCTTGCAGAAAATCTTGGGACTTTACTTTCTCGGAGTGGAACCGTCAGTGCAAGGGCGCCGGAGCGAGGAAGGGTTGCGGTCACTGCGATCACTTTGACGAAGCTTTTCTTCTGTCGTGGCGGTGTCTTGACAGTTCTCGATCCATTATGTTCAGCACTGCTATGAATAAATCTTTTTGGCTCTTGCTAAAAAAGGAAAGTATCACTCGTCATTAAATACACGCAGTGAAAACCACACAACAATGCAAGCACTACACGAGCAATATTTACTCCCCTCACTCTTGTATCTCACGTCTCTCGGAAGGAGCGTCTGAAATTCTTCTCTGACGAAAGCACACGGTCGTGCATCGCACTCACTTGCGAGACATTACGGACTCGCGTAAACGCTCGGTGATGCGACAGTCAGCTACTCGGCTTCCACAGAGACCGCAATTTTGCATGGGCTCAACGGCATGGATTGGATGTAGATTCGACAAATATGTGGCTACGGCTTCAAAAATAGGAGCACTTGCGTTTGGTTTTCTTTATGCAACGGTCGCTCTCACATTGTAAGGTTATAAAACAAATTTTCTTTACGAAGGACGGACGTGCGCTTTTATTAAATGTCTTTAGAAAAATTTGCTATACAGCCCCGGAAAAAGAGAAGAGATCACGAAAGAAACATCCACCCAATGGAGGGAGCTTTTATTGGACTATTCAAAAAACGTCGTGCATACGTACACACCATTTCTAAAAGCGGTGACGTCGCGCGGAAAGGCATTATGATATTGAAAGTCATTTGTAGAAAATAGCACCCCAGGCTTCGTCGTTGGAACGATTACAAGAGGAGCAGCGAGCCGAGGAGACGGAGGAAGAAGGAGCCGCACGCTTCGAGAAGCGTCGTAAGTATGAAGAAGCGGTCAGGAGAGTGGATTCAGATGAGGATGGTTCGTCCACTACTTCAGCATCTCGTGCCAGGGCCGCGGATCAATGACGGAACGAAACACCAAGGTAAACAAAACTGGCTGTGCCGTATCTCTCGCTATACGCACACCCAGGCATAACTGAGTTAAGCCGCAGCCAATTTTTATTGCGATAGCAATTATATGGACACTTCAACCGGATTTCTGCCGTCGGCGTCGCCGTCGCCGTCGCCGTCGCCGTAGCCGTCGCCGTCGCCGTCGTCGTCGCCGTCGCCGTGAGGTTCCGTATAGATAAAATCTTCACCGCGCGCCGTATGCCCCAGCGCAAGCGTGCTGGGACGCGCGCTATCACGGAGAGCGAACGCACTCAATCCCCCACGCGCAAGCAACGAAGCGGGAAGCCAGCGCCGGAGGGAGCGGGGGGGGGGGGGGGGGCACTTCTACTGTGCCAACAACCGCGCTCGTCGCTCGACCGCACGGTCTCTTATCTCTCCCACGCGCAAGCAAGGAAGCGGGAAGCCAGCGCCGGAGGAAGCGGGGGGGGGGGGGGGGCGCACTTTTCTTCTGCCAACAACCGCGCTCGTCGCTCGCCGCACCGTCTCTTATCTCCACACGGCTCTGACCTCTATGCGCCGCGTGCATTCGCGGCTCAGTTTCTGTTGAAGCGATAGACCGCACGTACCTTCGCCCGCAGCGGCGTATGCTTGCTGCCAGCGTTTTGACAGTCGTTGTCTGCAGTCATTCAGTGTGATCTCTTCATGTTTGTTTGTGCGCGCTCACACCACGCTTGTTCATTCAGTTAGTAATAGTCGGGTCACATTTTCCAACGCACGCTACACATGTAATGCTGCCCGGATCGGCAGTGCAGCGCTACAGGTGTGTCCCTTCGCACGCGCGCTGCCCACGGGAAGCGCTTCTCATCAACACCACCGTTTCACACGCGCCTTCTCGTGGTCATCGAGTCTCTCTTCATGTCGGTCTACTTACGCCGCAGCACACCTGCTTACTTAATCAGCTCATGTTTACTACAATTCATATTGCTACCAAAGCCGCTCACCTTACTTCGTATGACATTGCTGTGTTGCTATCGCATGCATTGCTTCGCCCTTAGGGCGAAACTGTGACATTTTTTTAGCTTAGTCATGGTCATTTTTGCTGCCTAATGCTCATGACTATAACTTCTACCACCATCCTTTAGCCTCTTCCTTCACTTAGTACATCTCAACCGATTCCATTGTTTTTTTTTGTGTGTCATGCTCATGACTATGACTTCTACCACTATCTTTTAGCCTTTTCCTTCACTTAGTACCACGTCCGAACCCATTCAATTGGTTTTTGAGTGGCAATCTTTTTGGTAGTCATGGTCATGAGCGTGACTTTAGTTATCATCCTTTTGCCATCATCATTTAGTCATCGTCCTTTAACCATCATCCTTTAGTCGTTCCTTCACTTAGTGCCTACCGCCAAAACTATTTCAGGGGTTTTTGAGAGCTAATATTTTTCGCGGAGTCATTGTCATTTTTGCTGAGTAATGCTCATCTATGACTTACCATCATCCTTTAGTGCTTCCTTCAATTAGTACCCACGTCCGAACCCATATCAGTGGTTTTACAGTGAGGCTGTTAAGGGCTCAGTCTAAAATGGTCGTGTCCGCGTGTAGAAAAAAACTCTCGTTGGCCGTATGCTGTGTGTAGGAGTGAAATCACGCGAGGGACGCGCGTTTTCACGGGGAGCGAACGCACGGTGGAGAGCAAACGCGACTTCTTCCGTCACGCGAAAGGCCGTGGGGGACGGGAGGGAGGGATCGAGGGGAGGCGACGTTTAGCTGCGACACCAAATGCGTATCTTGCGACCGGGCGCAAGAGGAACTGGCGACTCAATCTCCCACGTGAAAGGAGGACAGCGAGAGGGCAGCTGGGAGGGAGGAGTTGCGGCTTTTGCTCTGCGAGCAACTTGTACTTTGCGTGGCGCCAGGCGGTCGCACGCACCGTATATTGAAAGCGATCTGCAAGACGGCTTCTACCTTTGTATGCGCTGTGCTTTCGCCACTCAGTTTCCGTTGAAGCGATAGACCGCATGAACCTTCGCCCACTGCTGCTGGTGCGCTTGCTCACGCCAGAGTTTTGACAGCGGTTTTGTGCAGTCACACAACGCGCAGAACTGTTGTCGACGGCGGCGGCATTTTGCCCCCGTTCGCGTTGGTGACTTGTTTATGAAGAACGTGCCAACCTTTGCCGTACACCCTATGACGGTTTACCGTAGCGACCATAAGGCCATGGTCCCTGTGGTCACTAAATAAATGAAAGCCACCGGATCATATATATTTCTCATTCTTTAATAGTTCGAATAACTAATTACACCATCACATCTTAATAGTCATAACTGGAAATACATAATTCGCACCATAGTACAGCTTGGCTGGTCTTCCATTACCACCTTAGTGAAAGGGCTGACAGTTTTTTTAAGTGTTCATCTTTTTGCGCTCAGTCATGGTCATTATATTTACTAAGTCATATTTGCTAAGTCATGGTCATTATTGATCCATTATTGTATTCTAATATCATTATAGTTACTATCATAACCATACTTGCCCCCATTACCATCAATAATTCTCGATTCCATGCCACTTTGGGGGCTTTTTGACCCATTTTCCCGGTTTGTTATGCTCATTGGTATAATTAATTTAATGACTATTATGATCACAATCGTTATTTATATTGCTCATGTAATTACCTATCGATTAAGATATTGCCGCGAACCATGCTTTCTGGGTTGTTTTGTCGTGTGTTTCGTGGCCGGCGTCTGGTACCACCCAGTTGTCTTGTCTGTGTTCGGGGCGAGGTACGTGTTTCCCTCTCTTTCTTTTGTGTGCCGCACAGGCTGTGTGGTTTGGTGGTGGGAGTGTTTCGCCCTGCCGTCTCTGGCACGCTGCGGGGCGAGACACCGAGTCGTTTCTCGGCGAACGCTGGCGGCGTCTCGGACACTAGAACGCAGCGGACAGTGGGAGAGGGACGCGTCCACTCGTGACGAGGGCCAGTAGAAGGAACCCGCCGATCGCCTGTGCACGTCGCTCTGTTGGCTGCTCCTTCGCCGCTTATATTTTCTTCGAGTCTGCGGAGCACAAGTTCGCTCCAATAAACCTTGTTTACCGAAAGAACCCTGCATCGTCCTTGGCTCCATGAAATCTGGTGGAGGTGCGGGGTACATGAACCCTAAACCCCAGGCAAGTCACCAGGCGAGCCCAACTCGTGCCAGCCGCCGACTGCAGGATCTTCAGCCGGAATTCGGACTGCTTCCAGAGAAGGCGAAGCAAGAAGACGTCGTGGCCGCCACTATGAACAAGCGGGAGGATTGTTACATTGGTGGCAGCCACCAATGTAACAATCCTCCCGCAGTTCTTCAGCAACCCAGGGAGCTACCAAGATTTCATGGGTCACCCTCGGAGGATCCCGAAGACTGGTTGGAGCAAGTCGAACGGGTCAGGCTGTTTAATCGCTGGGACGACGAGGAGACACTGACGCAAGTGTTCTTCTACCTTGAAGACTCCGCTCGGACCTGGTCCGAAAACCATCAGAGCTCCCTAGAGTCCTGGCAGGAATTTAGGACACAACTTTTAACGACCTTAACCATGGTTGTGCGGAAGGAGCGGGCCGAGGTCTTACTGCAGACGCGCATGCAACACCCTAAAGAAGGTGTTGTTGTGTTCATCGAAGAGATGAAAAGGCTCTTCAGGCAAGCTGACCTCGCAATGGCGGAAGAAAAGGAGTTACGCTTCTTAATGTGTAGCGTGAAGGAAGAAATGTTTTTCGGGCTTGTCCGTAATCCGCCCAAAACCATCGCCGAATTCGTGTCCGAGGCCAGCACAATTGAGAAGGCCCTCGAAGTGCGTGCTAACCATTAAAACCGCCCCCCTCTTGGTATGGCCAATGCGAACTACGTTGACATGACACGGATTCCGACGGACACACTACACGAGACCATCCGTTGAATAGTAAAAGAGGAGCTGCGGAAACTGTTCCCAACGGTGCCGCAACCCCAAGTCGCTTTGCTGTACGACGTGATCCGCGAAACTGTGCAACAAGCACTGGGGACTTCTACGCTGCCGGAACCACTCCGTGAGTCGCAGGCTATGGACTACACTGCTGCTGTTGGCCCCCCTCGCCCGCCCGTACCTCACCGTCAGGAGCCGTCGAACTACCGTTCTTCATCGCCCGCCCGCCCACCTACGGTGCCACGCCCAACGCCAAGGAAGACCGACGTGTGGCGAACCTCCGACCACCGTCCGCTGTGTTACCACTGCGGCGAAGCCGGCCACATATACCGTCGCTGCCCTTAAACAACTCGGCTTGCGAGGTTTCTCCGTCGACGCACCGCGCCTCTTGCCCAGAGAACGACCGACCGAGATCGACGAGTACCTGTCTCACACCAGCCGTGGACTAGCCGTGGACCCCATCCATACGGAGCCGCCACACCAACGCTGACTTCGCATGTGGAAGGTCCTCCAGCCCAAGAAGGGGAAACTAAAAGCAGCAGCTTCGGGAGTTGAAGTTGCGCTACGACGAAAAAGCGAAAACCCTCCCACGACGCACCGGCGCACCAAAGACCAAGATTCACGATGTTCCCAGAGCCCGACACTTCGAACTAACCCTGACATGATCCCCCAAGACGACGACAGCCACACGGCGTGGCGCATACCCGACGAAACTAATTCCGCAATTAGCAAGACGACGACAACGACGACGTGTAGCCACGACCATCAACACCAACCAGCCACAATACGACGCACCGACGCACACGAAACTCGAAGACGACTACTTCTGACATACAGCTATCCATCGACGTAGTCGCACTAATCGACACGGGAGCCGACTATTCAGTGATGAGCGGACCACTTGCGTAGAAACTGAAAAAAGTTACAACTTGGGATGGTCCGCACATACGCACAGCAGGAGGCTATCTCGTCACGCCTAGTGGAACCTGTACGCCGCCCATCACCATAAACGGCGCCACGTACCCAGCTGTGTTCGTCATACTGCCCAACTGCTCCCGCGATGCAATCCTAGGCATGGACTTTTTGACCGAGAACCATGCAATTATTGATTTGCAAGCGAAGTCGATCAGTTTCTCCGCCGATCGCGCCGTGCCACCGAAACCAAGTGCCAAACAACGTACTTCTCTAAGGATTGCCGATTACCACGTCACCCTGCCTCCCCGAGCCTGATGATCGCCGTCTAATCTACAGACGTTGCTCCTGACACCAACGCTATCGTGGAGAACGACCAGAGCTTGCTTCTGGAGCGTGGTGTCTCCGTCGCAAGAAGTATCGTGCGTTTGAAGCACGGTAAATCCCACGTTCTGATGACGAATTTCACCGGGAAACATCAGCACCTAAACAAGGGCGCTTCTATTGCGCTCCTCGAAGAAATTCAGGAAGCAAGTGACGTGATCGCCGACGCAGACATTTAGCGCGAGTCGGACGAAGCTTCCAACCTTGCCCACGTCTTCGACGTGAACCCTGCGCTACCGCAAGAAAAACAAGAAAAGCTAAGGGTTTTGCTATGCCGCTACAGCGACTTCTTTTCGTCGACTTGGAAGCTACCTCAGAGGCTCATTGCAAAGCATCGGATAATCATCGAAGTTGGCGCCCGACCAAGGCGACAGTCACCTTACCGCGTGTCTGCCCACGAGCGCGAAGCGATCCGGACACAAGTTGAAGACATGCTCGGTGACGACATCATACAACCGTCGAAAAGTCCCTGGGCTGCCCCAGTTGTGCTCGTGAAGAAAAAAGACGGCACTCTGAGGTACTGCGTTGACTACTGACGACTGAACAAAATCACAAAAAAGACGTATGCCCACTCTCACGAATTGATGACGCCCTCCACCACCTTTTCCCCGCGAAGTACTTCTCTTCGATGGACCTGACAACCGGGTACTGGCAGATAGAGGTGGATGATAGGGACCGTGATAAGACAGCGTTTATAACGCCGGACGGAATGTACGAGTTCAAGGTGATGCCGTTTGGACTGTGAACGGCACCAGCAGCATTCCAAAGAGTCATGGACACCATGCTAGCCGGCCTAAAATGGCACACCTGCCTCGTCTATCTAGACGACGTCGTCGTATTTGCCCGAAATTTCGACGAACACCTTGCGAGGTTAGAGTCTGTGATCGAAGCCGTCCGTACGTCGGGTTTAACGCTGAAACCTGAAAAGTGCCACTTCGTGTACGAGCAACTGAAGTTTTTAGGTCACGTCGTCAATGCCGACGGAGTCCCTGCCTGACCCCACGAAAACTTCAGCCATAGCCAACATTCCCAGACCAAAATACAAGAAAGGCGGGCGAAGATACCTCGGAATGTGCGCGTACTACCGGCGCTTCGTCGAAAATTTCAAAAAAATTGCCGAACCACTAACGCGCTTGACGAAAGACAGCATTGAGTTCTGCTGGGAGGAAGCTCAGCAGAACGCGCTCTGTGAGCTGCAAAATCGCATACAGTGCCCGCCTGTGCTTGCACATTTCAATGAGTCCGCCGAGACAGAAATGCACACGGACCCCAGTGACGTAGGCTTGGGTGCTGTCCTCGTCCAAAAGCAGAATGACGGCGAACAAGTAATCGCTTACGCCAGCCGCAGCCTATCGAAAGAAGAAAGAAACTATTCGGCCTGTGAAAAAGATGTCTTGCCATAATATGAGCCATTTCAAAGTTTCGCCCGTACGTCTACGGCAGGCCGTTCAAGGTGGTCACGGACCACCATGCGCTGTTTTGCCTCGCAAACTTGTAGGATCCTTCCGGCCGCCTGGGGCGATGGAGCCTGCGCCTGCAGGAATACGATGTCAGCATCGTTTACAAATCCGGTAGGAAGCATTTGGAGGCCAACTGCCTATCACGCGCTCCTGCCAACCCGCCACCACAGGACTCCGATGAAGAAACCGCGTTTTAGGGGCGAAGCTCCTTAGGGTGTGGGTCGTTCCCTCCTCTGTAGTAGTAGTAGTAGTAGTATGTAGCCACCTCTAGTTTATGAATTGCTCAATAGATGGCGTTGTGTGTCCGTACGTAAAAGAGACCCCGAAGCGTGTCGTCAGGTTGCTACCTCTAGTTTATGAATTGCTCATTAGATGGCGTTGTGTGTATATGTCCTTGGAAATAATATCACTAATAATAAGAAAAGGCGCTCGCTCTAGGCGCGCATTCTCTTTCGCTCGGAGACGCCGGATGGAAGACAAGGCTGCGGAGCGACGAGCGCGCAAGGCGGCGGCAGCGCGCGCTCGCAGACAGAATCCGGCCGTGCGAGAACGACAGGCCGAAGCGTGTCGTCAGGCTGCTCGGCGACGCCGGGAAAACCCCGCAGTGCTAGAACGGGAGGCCGTCGGCGATTTCAACGTCGACGTTGCAGACAGAAGTAAGGACTGGTTGATGCAACACATGGCAATCAGATATGGACTCAGATGCATATCGTTAGACCACCCGAAACCAACCACCATCAGGGGAACTTGCATCGATGTAGTGTTTGCCAACTTTACGTTAACACCCATACAAGAACCACTTTCCCTGCATTTCACCGATCACAAAGCGCTGATAATGAAGGGACCACGTAAACCAACAGTACAACAAAAGTTTGATATTTAATATATACATGGTGTTTCACACTCTTTATATGATGCACTGGGCGAATTTCACGGAAGAGTTTCACGGTTTACCGATGATTCCCCCCACTCATCATCATTCACCCCGTGGATACGCTGTGACTTTTTCAGAATGGTGACGGAGAGCAACCTAGCCGCCCAACAGCGTGCCGACCTCCCCGAGTTACGCGTCATGATCGACCACCTCAAAGGACGCAACGTCACCGTGCCCAGGACTTTAAGCGCAACTGTGCTGCATTCTGCTTGAAAACTTCGGTGCTGGTGAAGAACTTCGACCCTACAACGCGGACGAAGTACCTTCTTGTCATACCCGCTGGCCTCCGCGGCGAAATATTCCAAGCGTGCCATGGCGAATCAGCATCAGGGCACCTCGGCACGGCACGCGCGCTCGTAAAGATTAAGGCAAAATATTACTGGCCCCGTCTTACAATTAACATCACCCACTACGTCAGGAGCTGCCGTGGCTGCCAGCGGCGGAAAACGCCGCTAACTACACCCGCTGGACTTCTGCAGCCGATCGTCGTACGATCGAGGCCCTTCCAACAGATCGGAATGGACCTTCTTGGCCAGTTCCCCATGTCACGAGCCGAGAACAAATGGATTGTCGTAGCCACAGACTACACGACGCGCTACGCAGAGACCGCCGTACTCCCAAGAGGGACTTCAGAAGAAGTTGCCACCAAGTGGTGCTACGACATGGAGCCCCTGAAGTCCTAATCACAGGACCGTGGAACGGCATTCACTGCAGAGCTTATGCAAGGGGTCTTGCACTACAGCAACACGGATCACCGGAAGACCACGGCGTACCACCCCCAGACGAACGGACTAACCAAACGCCTCAATAAGACGATCGCGGATATGCTGTCTATGTACGTCGACGTTGAACATAAGACGTGGGACGAAATCCTCCCTTACGTCACGTTCGCGTACAATACAGCTATCAAGGAAACTACGCAAATGACTCTGTTCGTGCTTGTCTACGTACGACAGCCGACGACGATGCTCGACGACATGCTGCCACACATAGAAAACCTCAATCGGAAGCGGAAAACCACAACCTCAAGCGGAAAATCTCAACGCCGACGTCCACAGGTACCTTCAACGTGTGGAGGAGGCCCGCCAGCTTGCTCGAGTGCGTACAACGGACCAGCACCTCGTGGATGCCGGACACTACAACCTCCGACGCCGAGACACCGATTATCACCCAGGTGATCTTGTGTGGGTTTGGACTGCAATGCGACGACGCGGGCTCAGTGAGAAGCTCCTGCGACGATATTTCGGGCCCTACAGAATTGAACGACGTGTTGGCCAACTCGTCTACGAGGTCGTCCCCGACGGTGACTCCGGCACATCACGACGACGCACGCGGCCCGAAGTCGTCCACGCAGTTCGTCTCAAGCCTTACTGCGCCAGATGACGGACTCTTCAATGTTTGGAATACCGTTTTAGCATCGGGCCGATGCCCCATTGAGGGGGGGGGGGGGTAATGCCGCGAACCATGCCTTCTGGATTGTTTTGTCGTGTGTTTTGTGGCCGGTGTCTGGCAGCACCCGATTGTCATGTCTGTGTTCGGGGTGAGGTGCGTGTTTCCCTCTCTTTCTTTTGTGTGCCGCACAGGCTGTCTGGTTTGGTGGTGGGAGTGTTTCGCCCTGCCGTCTCTGGCACGCTGCGGGGCGAGACGCTGTCTCGTTTCTCGCAGAACGGTGACTCGTTTCTTGGCGAACGCTGGCG
The DNA here is from genome assembly GCF_013339745.2 of Dermacentor silvarum. NCBI lineage: Eukaryota > Metazoa > Arthropoda > Arachnida > Ixodida > Ixodidae > Dermacentor > Dermacentor silvarum. The sequence goes on along the minus strand of NC_051158.1, from coordinate 182,572,109 downwards.
GCGTCTCCGACACTGGAACGCAGCGGAGAGTGGGAGAGGGACGCGTCCACTCGTGACGGCGGCGCTGAGCCGTGCTCCCTCAAGGGCTGCAGAAGATAGCGCCAACCTTTCCCTTTCCCTCAAGAACCACTTACCACCAGTAGAAGGAACCCATAGAGAAAGAAAAAACAGTTAAGAGAGGACACTCCGCGAAATCTGGCCTCAGGAAGTACGTCACGACCACGTAACAAACTAGTGCTCTCACCAAACGCCAGAGGACGCAAGTGCGAAAAACAAAAAGTTATCATCAATTAAACAGAATGTTTTTTACAAAATAATAATTATGCGCGTATATTTGACATGTTATTTATACATAAAAACAATTTATTCAACGCACCTTACGTGGTTATTTTTGTTCAGCCGCACTGCCATAAGCAGCATCTACGATTTCGCGCCGAGAGTACTCGCCATACCAGCATGCGACAAGCCCAGGCATGACCATAGGCATGACAGCGGGAAGGTTTCGTCAACGTCGGCTGCTTCGGTGTTTTCGTGTGTGAGACAGCAGGTGAGGTACGTTTTCAAGCGAAGCTTGTTGAATTACATGTTGTTGGGCTAGTTGGGTCATTGAATCAGAAAAAGGTTACAACTGCGCGAATAAGACGCCATGTAAGAAACATAAACACGCCCACACGCGTTGCGCTTCGTGTGGGTGGGCGTTTCTGTGTTTCTTACGTGGTGTCTTATTCGCGCAGTTGTAATCTTTTTCTGGAGCTTGTGAGGACGGCGAGGTTTGCTAAAAAAGTTTGCGGCTGTATGCGGCGGCAAGACGTGAATATTGTGCAACGTATGCAGAATCGCGTTCGGCTCGATGGAACGGAACGCCTCCGTCCCATCGTGGAACGCGTACAAGAACGCGTACAAGATTTCGCCCTAGTATAGCAAAGTGGGGCACGGCGTCAAGCCGAGGCGACGCGTGCTGTGCGCTGAGCTCGGTGCGAAACATTAGGGAGTTTTCGAATAGCGTACGAAAAGCTTGCGGCGTAGCGGCGAACGCGTCGTACGCTCGCGGGCTCCCCTTAAGTGAAGCCCGCAACGCTACGCCCGCAAGCTTTGCTTTCGCTATTCGAAAACTCGAAAACTCCCTGTTGAGGAGCGGTCGCTGGGCCTCGCATGCTTCACGACGCGTTTCCCGAAGCCTCGGACCACGAATAAATCCTGGTGTGCATTTACTGACATTTTCAGACCGCGTTGATGCCATGCCGTCCGGCGGTCCAAGCTACGGCAGCTACTGCTGTGTTTCGTGGTGCTTGAACAATGGCAGAACCCACAAGAAGCCAGGGACGAGTTTCTTCCGCATACCACGGGACGGCAGGTGCGCTAAAGCTTTTGTATGGTTTGCATGTCTTCAAGCTTACTTTTCGTGCTTGCTCAGTGAGGCTAACAATAACAAAATCACTGTTCGAGCTCTTCGCCTTCAGCTGATAGTTCATTGCCGATGCAGGATGACAGCATGGATGCAGTATGCCGGACGAGATGATCTCCTGAGTAAGCCGGCCAGCCTATTGTACGCAACGTACAGGGTTTGCAGCGACCATTTTACTGCTGAAAGTTTCATGGACCCTGGGCACACAAGGCTTACAAGAATGGCTGTTCCCAGTGTGCAACCAATGGCACCATGTAAGTGATTGACAGAAACTCAATTATCTGCGATAGCAGCCACTTCTTTTGAATCAATGGTGACAGTTAACCTGGAAGATATTTGTAGCCGATGGAGAAACCTCGCTGTAGAAGTAACACTTCGAAAGTCTTAAATTTTGTGAATTGTGGGCTATTACCTTCCTAACAGCTTTACATTCCTGTCATTCTTTTATGCTATTGACCTGTGCAACTTGTTTTGAAATACATTGAAGGGCTATTTAACGTTAACTTGAAGCCTTCATGCACATGTACACATATACCTCGTATCAAAGAAAGCTGGCACTGTCGATAATTCCACAAACCACAAGTTGCTTGTTTCTCTGTTGGTGCATTCTCTTTTCTTCCACCTACCAATTCATGCGTTTGAAAGGGCGGTTTAAATTTCCCTGTGCTACAAGCTTTGTAACTTGTACCAACTACACATATATGCAGGTTCTCTGAGCATCGCTTCAAGTAGTGACTGGGACATGACTGCAGAAGCCGCACTGCAAGGTGTGGATGTGCTTCGGTTTTTGTTATTTTAAGCCTCTTACTGACAAATTGTTGTTGTTTCATTTCTTTAGGGTCTGCGGCAGAGGCTTCGAAAAGCGGCTCCCACAAATTGAAGTGCCCCGAGGAGCAGGTTGTGTACAGTGTCGACTTGTCTTTTTTTTTTTCGAACTGAGTTGACTGTTGACCAAACCTCTACAGGTGGCAGCTCCCATGTAGCTGGTGAAGGAGTTCCTGCTGACTGCGTCTTGCTGGAGGAAACCTTGGGCAGTCGCTCAGTTGTCACAAAGGGAACATGTGTGACTGGTGAGTTTACTGTTTGCTTCAACACTTATGTTCACTTCAACAGACTATTGATATAGAGACTTCCGCAGGCTGCTCGCAAGATTGTTCCGACAGCAGTGTCCGAGGTACTGAACAAGCTTCACAAGACTCTCCAGAAGATGTGTCCTCCAACAGCTCCACGCCTGAGTGCCCTACAGCAAATGGTGATTATGCTGTTATTGCAGCTGTTTTCAATGTGCAATTTTATGTTTAGGACATTCTGAGCAAACTAGCACCAATAAAATGTCATGGTGGGCTCTCAGTGATTTTCATTATTAGGGTGCCATTGTTAATGTTCTTTTTTTTCAATTTGTGGAATCGAAAACTTGGCACCACAGAAAGTTGGGCACCTTGGGTAAAAAAGAAGCGAAGAAAGCGCTCGTACGGGATTAGTTGCTGTTCGCTTTTAAATAAATTTTTGTTTATTGCAGTGCTTTCCTGTGTGCCAGCTGCAAGGTCTCCATCAAAGAAATACAAGCAAACCATTCGACGTCTGCAAGCCAAAGTAGCAGCACAGCAGAAAACTATCAAAAGACTGCTGAGGCAGCCTCACCGAGCACCGTCATCGACTTCAAAGGCCCTTGGCATTATCAGACCGCACGTCACCGAGGAGGTTTTTAAACTTCTTTCTGCACATGTTCGCTTGAGGCCCAAAGGCAAGGGCAAGCGGTTTCCCGTGTGGTTCAAGAAATTTGCTCTTCACTTAAACTTCCGTGGTCCGCGAGCATACCGATTTCTGGCTCCATATTTTTCTTTGCCCTCCCGGCGTTCATTAAGGAGGTGGCTAGCCAATGTAAAGATGACTCCAGGCACAATTCCAGGAATCATTTCTTCCATTGCAACAAATACTCAAGCTTGGAATGAACGGGACCGAGTGTGTGCTTTAGTTTTCGATGAAATAGCACTCAAAAAGAATTTGTGTTATGATGCTGCACGGGACATTGTCCAGGGTTTTACAGATGATGGCACTGATCGCACTTCAACCATTGCTGATCGAGCAATGGTAGTTCTTCTTGTTGGTGTTTCGAAAAAGTGGGTTCAACCGGTTGCTTTTACTATAGGGCACACATCAACACCATCATCTGTTATGCATAACCTGCTGGTGTCACTCATTGTGGAGCTTAGGAGCATTAACATTGCAGTGAAAGCAGTCATTTGTGACCAGGGCAGTTCAAATGTAAGTCTCGCCAACCAACTAAGAGTGACTGTAGCAAAGCCTTTTTTTGAAGTTAATGGTGAGCGGGTATATTTCATCTTTGATGTTCCACATTTAATTAAAACAACGCGCAATAATGTGCAAGCACACAAGTTATATATTGGGGATGACATCGTTGACTGGTCCCACATTGTAAGCCTTTAACAATCCTCACATGAGTTGCGGTTGCGATTGGCTCCAAAGTTGACTGAAAGGCACATTCATCAGAAACCTTTTTCTAATATGAAGGTCAGCAGAGCAACGCAGGTCCTCAGTGCATCAGTTTCGATTGCTATCACGGCATTGGTGTATGCGAAAGTGCTGCCTGCCTCGGCCATCACTACAGCACAATTTTGTGATCGTATGGACAGGATTTTCGATGCCTTGAACAGCTCGAGTAAAAAGAAAACTTCGCAAAAGCTCCGGCATGCAATCGTGAAAGAGGATTCAGAGCTGATTGACTTCCTTCGAGGCCAGCCTCCCTGGATTGCATCATGGACGTTTGATGGCAGACGTCAACCACAAACCGTCGTTGGTTGGCAAATCATAATTAAGGCTATTTGTCAACTGTGGGACTACCTCTCCAAAAATTACAATTTTGAATACCTGCTAACACGCAGACTTCAACAGGATCCTCTGGAGAACATATTTGGCCACATAAGGCAAAAGCAAGGTTGCAACACCAACCCCAATGTAGCACAATTTATTTGTGGCCTGAAGCACATCTGCATAAGAAAACTCTTCAAACTGTCAGAATACGGAAATGTCGAGGATGATGAATGTGACCTCCTTCAGGAGCTCTCGCCATTCTCCCTCGCTAGTGCGTCTCTTGTGGATGATGAGGAGTGTGCACAGCCACAGCCTGACGACTTTCCCGCTCTAGACGATCTCTCTGAACTTGCGACCAACATTCACTCCCATATTATTGATGACTCCGCTACATATTATGTAGCTGGTTTTCTCATCAAATACTTTCTTCGGAATGCACGTGATACTTGCAGTTGCCCACAGATATTGATAGACGACAGCGAGACACTAAAGGGGACCCATCAGTATTTCACAATGCTCAAAGCATACCACGTCCCCAGCAAACTTTTCGGAAATCTAACTGTGCCATCGGAAGCAGCTTTTGAATACGTACAACAACTTGAATGTCACTTTCTTGCCATTAGTGAGGCCACTGCACATCACCTGAAAGTGTCTGATGTTATGTATCACCATCTCTCAAGTGTTGGCGATTTTCATTTCTGCTCTGCTGGGTGTCGCGAGAAGTTTCTGAAAATGTTTTGCCGGGTTCGTTTATGTTGGCATGTGCGTTTTGTGAACCGAAACTTAGATAGGGTTAGGTTCCAGTCTTCAATTTCAGGTATACAACTTGACAAGTTCAAAGCTTAGCAATTAGCGACTGCTTTACACAAAAGCATTCAAGTTGAACCGAATCCTGCAATAGCTTTGTTATAGTCATTACTTCGTTACATCAGACCTCATTATGGCCCTCTATCAAGTTCAACGGGAGTAACCACTCTTTCGTTATGTCCATTCTTTTGTTTACCCACTATGAATGGAAGCACGCAGAAGTCATTATGATTCCAAAACCCAACAAGCCACTACAAATCAGCAACCTACGGCCCATCTCCCTGACTTCCTGCGCTGGAAAGCTTCTCGAACACATGGTTCACGATCGCCTCACCACATACCTCGAAGACTCAGGACTCATGCCTGACACAATGTTTGGCTTCCGACAGCTCCTCTCAGCCCAAGATATACTTTTACAGCTCAAGGAAGACCTCTTGGACTACCTAGAACGCCACAAAAAGTTCTCCATTTTAGCAATAGATGTAAAAGGAGCCTTCGATAATGTGAAGCATGATGCAATCCTCCAGAATCTCCAAGACACAAACTGCGGAATCCGGACCTACCATTACGTACAGGACTTTCTCAAGGACCGCACGGCTACGGTGGGCATCGGCAACATCCGAAGCGACAAATTCGAAATGCCCAACAAAGGCACTCCACAAGGCTCAGTCATTTCACCTTTGCTGTTCAACCTCGCTATGATTAAGCTCCCGCAACAACTCGATGACATCGAAGGTTTAAGCCATGCAATATACGCCGACGATATAACGTTATGGACAAAAGCGTCGACAACCGGCCGACAGCAAACTACCCTCCAAGAGGCAATCGATCTGATAGAACAGTACCTATCAAGATGCGGTCTCCAGTGCGCCCCCGAAAAATCAGAGCTACTTATACTCAAGGCAAGGACCCGGGGAAGACCACCAGCCTACGTCGACCCAGATCCCAACGTCACACTCAATGGAATCGATATACCTCAAGTTGACTCCCTCCGCGTCCTTGGCCTCACCCTACATAAAGATGGTTCTGGCGCAGCTACACTTCCGAAGCTTCAGAAGACCCTAACACAAGTAACTCATCTCATTAGGCGTATAACCACTCAAAGAAGAGGACTTAAAGAGCAAGAAACCGTCCAAATTATCCAAGCACTCCTTATAAGCCGGATAACATATGGCACCCCGTATCTACTCCTCAAGAAAGCTGAAATTGAAAAACTCAACATAGTCATCAGAAAGGCAATCAAGAGCGCACTAGGACTTCCCAGTACGACCTCAACCACGACACTACTCAAACTTGGCCTCCATAACACCTGGGAAGAAATGCGTGAAGCGCACAGGGCCAGCCAGCTGGAACGCCTTAAGCTGACTCAAACAGGAAGAGCAGTACTTCGCAAACTCGCATACAGCGAAAACTTTATAGCAGACTCAGACGTGAAAGCCCGATTGCCACCACTTCTCCGTGACTCTATTTCAGTCGCTCCAATACCTCGAAACATGCATGCAACACACCACAAAGACAGAAGACAAGCAAGAGTTCGAGCGCTAAGCAAGAAATACTCAAGGAACCCCAACACGAGATATACAGATGCGGCAAAATACCCCGGTAGAAGAGCCTACGCAATTACCGTGACCAACAACAAAGGGAATGAGCTAGTCGCTGCCACCATACCGGCCAGAAATCCAGAAACGGCGGAGGAAGTGGCCATCATTCTCGGCATCGCCACATGCAAGGAAACAGCAATCATCTTGAGCGACTCGCAAACGGCATGTAGAAACTTACAAAAAGGCCGAATCTCTGCCGCAGCCGTGAAAATTCTAAAAGAGCTATCAAGACGCCAAGAACTACCCGAAACCTACGTCGTATGGACCCCAGGCCACGAACACCTGGCAGGAAACGAAGCAGCACATGCTGTCTCCCGAGAACATACCAGCCGGGATTTCCTGCCGCACGGGATCCGGAAATCGACGAGGGTGGAGGACATTCCAATCAACTACGCCGTAATACTGCAACATTACCGACTCGAAAGAAGAGAATATCCTTTACCACATCCAAAATTAAGCAAGGAAGAAGCCACCGCCCTCCGCAGACTACAAACAAATACATATGTCCATGGAATTATCATGCACCGGATGCATCCCACTAAATTCTCATACTTATGCCGATATTGTGATGTACCAGACACCCTACAACACATGGTGTTGGTGTGCCCACACCGCGAGAAAAACAGTCAAGACGATGCCTCAGAAACAATACAAGCCACCGAAGAAACGTGGGAGGCAATGTTAACGGCACAGAGCCTGGAGGATCAGCGAAGTCTGGTGGACCGGGCCCGGGCTGCGGCATTAGCCAACGGCTTTCTGGACTGAGAGAGCCGCCCACCTAGGGCGAAGAAAGAACACTTTCTCGCTGTTTCTAGCAATAAACGTTCATTCCTCCTCCTCCTCCTCCTCCCACTATGAAGAGTATGACCTTAAAAAGAAATTATGCTTGGTAGCCTCTCTGTATTTTTGTAGCATATGCGGGCGAACTCTGCACGTTAGTGTGGGTCGTCGGTCACTATGTGCACTTTATCTCTCCAGCTCAAGTAATATAACGATAGTAAAAGCGCGTGTTGAAATAGATTCAAGCGGGTAAGGAACACAGTATGAAGTGGGCATGGTTCACATTTTCATGCCTTTCGTATATTAACTTCTCGTCAACCTCCTCACCACGCCCATCAAAACTTTTCATAAGATTGTCCAAAACTGCAGCTGTTGATGGGGTTGCGGACGCTGCCCCTTTATTATCATAGCTTGTGAGTCATAGCGCACTGTGTACAGCCTTTGTGAAAAATAATGACAGTGATAAGGCACTATGTACATACAGCCTTTGTAAAAAAATGATGACAGTGACAATGCACTGTACAGCCTTTGTGAAAAACAATGACCGTGATAATGCACTATGTACAGCCTTTGCGAAAAACAATGACAGTGATAATGCACTATGTACAGCCTTTGTGAAAAACAATGAGAGTGATAACGCAATATGTACAGCCTTTGTAAAAAATGATGACAGTGATACCGCACTGTGTACAGCCTTTGTGAAAAACAATGACAGTGATAATGCACTGTGTGCAGCCTTTTTGAAAAATAATGAGCGAAAGTGGTTTTCTTCGGCTGTTAGCCCTCTGATACCGCTTTGTAGCACCAATTAAGGTCCACAATTTTGGATAAGTGATCATCATCATCATCATCATCAGCCTATATTTATGTCCACTGCAGGACGAAGGCCTCTCCCTGCGATCTCCAATTACCCCTGTCTTGCGCTAGCGTATTCCAACTTGCGCCTGCGAATTTCCTAACCTCATCATCCCACCTGACTTTCTGCCGTCCTCGACTGCGCTTCCCTTCTCTTGGTATCCATTCTGTAACCCTAATGGTCCACCGGTTATCCATCCTACGTATTACATGGCCTGCCCAGCTCCATTTCTTCCGCTTAATGTCAACTAGAATATCGTCTACCCCCGTTTGTTCTCTGATCCACACCGCTCTCTTCCTGTCTCTTAACGTTACTCCTAAGATTTTTCGTTCCATTGCTCTTTGTGCGGTCCTTAACTTGTTCTCGAGCTTCTTTGTCAACCTCCAAGTTTCTGCCCCGTATGTTAGCACCGGTAGAATGCAATGATTGTACACTTTTCTTTTCAACGACAGTGGTAAGCTCCCAGTCAGGATTTGGCAATGCCTGCCGTATGCACTCCAACCCAATTTTATTCTTCTGTAAATTTCTTTCTCATGATCAGGGTCCCCTGTGAGTAATTGACCTAGATAAACATATTCCTTTACAGATTCTAGAGGCTGACGGGCGATCCTGAATTCTTGTTCCCTTGCCAGGCCATTGAACATTATCTTTGTCTTCTGCATATTCATCTTCAACCCAATTCTTGCACTTTCTCGATGAAGGTCCTCAATCATTTGTTGTAATTCCTCTCCATTGTTGCTCAATAGGACAATGTCATCTGCAAACCGAAGGTTGCTGAGATATTCGCCATCGATCCTCACTCCTAATCCTTCCCAGTCTAAGAGCTTGAATACTTCTTCTAAGCATGCAGTGAATAGCATTGGAGAGATTGTGTCTCCTTGCCTGACCCCTTTCTTGATAGGTATCTTTCTACTTTTCTTGTGGAGAACCAAGGTAGCTGTGGAATCCTTGTAGATATTTGTCAAGATATTCACGTATGCCTCCTCCACTCCTTGATTACGCAATGCCTCTATGACTGCTGATATCTCTACTGAATCGAATGCCTTTTCATAATCTATGAAAGCCATATAGAGAGGTTGATTGTACTCCGCAGATTTCTCGATTACCTGATTGATGGCATGGATATGGTCCATCGTAGAATACCCCTTCCTGAAGCCTGCCTGTTCTCTTGGTTGACTGAATTCAAGTGTTGTCCTGATTCTATTGGAAATTATCTTGGTGAATATTTTATACAATACTGAAAGCAAGCTAATGGGTCTGTAATTCTTCAGTTCTTTAACGTCTCCCTTCTTATGGATAAGTATAATGTTGGCGTTCTTCCAGCTCTCTGGTACACTTGAAGTGGTGAGGCATTGCGTATAAAGGGCCGCAAGCTTTTCAAGCATGATATCTCCTCCATCTTTGATTAAATCTACTGTTATTCCATCTTCTCCAGGCGCTTTTCCCCTGGTCATATCTTTCAAGGCCCTTCTAACTTCATCGCTAGTTATAGAAGGAGCTTCTGTATCCGGTTCATCACTATTTCGAATGGAAGAAGCTTGGCTGTTTTGGCTACTGTACAGGTCAGTATAGAATTCTTCTGCTGCTTTTACTATGTCATCGAAATTGCTGATGATATTACCATGCTTATCTTTCAGTGCATACATCTTGCCTTGTCCTATGCCTAGTTTTCTTCTTACTGATTTCATGCTGCGTCCATATTTTACGGCTTCCTCAATTTTTCCCACGTTATAATTTCGAATATCCCTTACTTTCTTCTTGTTGATCAGTTTTGACAGTTCAGCGAATTCTATCTGATCTCTTGAGTTGGACACTTTCATGTTTTGCCGTTTCTTTATTAGGTCCTTTGTTTCTTGGGAGAGCTTCCCTACAGGTATCTTTGGTGCCTTACCTCCCACTTCAATTGCTGCTTCTGAGATCAGCCTAGTTACGGTTTCATTCATTAGCTCTATGTTATCTTCATCTTCCTGTTCTAAAGCTGCATATTTGTTTGCGAGCACCAGCCTGAATTGGTCTGCTTTTACCCTGACTGCCTCTAGGTTGGCCTGTTTCCTCTTGACTAATTTCACTCTCTCTCTCTTCAAATTGAGAGAAATCCTAGACCTCACTAACCTATGGTCACTGCACTTAACCTTACCTAACACTTCTACATCCTGCACTATGCTTGGATCGGCAGAGAGTATGAAATCTATTTCATTCCTTGTTTCTCCATTAGGGCTTTTCCAGGTCCACTTCCTGTTGCTGCGCTTCCTGAAGAAGGTATTCATTATTCGGAGCCTATTCCTTTCCGCGAATTCTACTAACATCTCTCCTCTTGCATTCCTAGAATCGATGCCGTAGTTGCCAATGGCTTGCTCACCAACCTGCTTTTTCCCCACTTTTGCATTGAAGTCGCCCATGACTAAAGTATACTGAGTTTGCACCTTTCTCATTGCTAGTTCAACATCTTCATAAAACTGTTCTATTTCTTCATCATCGTGACTAGAGGTTGGGGCATAGGCTTGCACTACCTTCATTTTGTACCTCCTATTCAGCTTCATTACGACGACTGCTACCCTTTCATTAATGCTGTAGAATTCATCAATGTTGCCCGCTACGTTGCTATGCACTAGAAATCCTACCCCGGATTCTTTCTTATCTGGAAGACCTCTGTAGCAGAGGACGTGGCCGTTAGTCAGTACTGTGTAAGCCTCACCAGTTCTTCTAACCTCACTAAGGCCAATAATATCCCAGGAAATGCCTGATAATTCTTCAAATAGTCCTGCTAAGCTAGCCTCACTCGAGAGGGTGCGCGTGTTGAACGTTGCCAGGTTCAGTTTCCATTGGCGGCCTGCCTTGACCCAGAGATTCTTAGCACCCTCTGCCGCGTAGCAGGTCTGACCGCCGCCTTGGTCAGGTGCTCCGCAGCCACTGGGAACTGAGGGCCATGGGTTAATTGTCGGAGTCATCAGGGAGGTAGTGGCCGAATACTGCACCAGGGAGGCCAATTCCTGTTCTGGTGAGGGAGTGACTTTGATGAAGCTTAGTGGGCCTGCCTAGTTTGGTTGCACCTGAACTAGTATAGCCCCACTAGCTCTCGGCAATATGTGCTTTTTTTTTCTTTGCCGGTGTCAGGCACCACTCCATGCCTGAAAATGTAGTGGAATGGAGCAGGATTCGAACTTACGACCTTCAGATTTGAAGTCGGGTGTTCTACCTCTACTCCACGCCACCCATTGGATAAGTGATGACTACCATCTATTTCAACTTGGAAGCGTCACAGCAACGCCCAGACGCAAGTAACTTGGGCTCTAAGTTTTTGATGAGAGCGACACATAAGAAGAGGCAACAGGTCTGCAAGTGTTGTAGCATAAAGCCTGTCTTTCACATTGTGGGCAAGCTGCCCTACCTTTCAGAGGACGAACAGGCAACGTTGAAGCATCAAGTTCGCTTTTGTTTCTCATTTTGGGCAAGTTGCTCTTAAGAACAGCCAACACACTGTATTTTTGTTTTCTGATATATTGTGTCGTGTGGTTTCTGTACGCTTTTTCTTTTCTGTGCATTACTTCTGTTAACCCGAGTCGTGACTCGGGACTTTATTGCTGTGTATACGTCACTTCTTCCTTCTTTATCAACTTTGTGCGCTGAGTTTTTGCCATAGATCCATATAGATCCTTACCCACTTGCCCAGTGCGTCATTCTTCACCAGCTTGTCGGCTACTGCCAACTCTAGCGATGTGTGCGTTGTCTGTGTTGTCACTCTATTTGTTAGAATTTATTTGTAAGTCTAGATGCATTTGTTGTCTACTTTGCATTTCTGTGCGATGTTCTTCTCATTTTGTGCTTTTTATATGCTCAGCCTCTACCTTGCCTTGGAATAAAAACATTGCGGGTACTCTGTCTCTTTGATTGATATATAGATTGACCGCTTGTTCCAAAAGAAAAGCGCGATGAATAAAGCCGTAGTGAATTATGATTACCTGCATATCTTGCTATTATAACTTAGTCGAAATAAAGATTACGTCATGACCTCAATTCGCACGCACAGTTTTGAGCTAAAACAAATAGGGAATCACTAAATCAAAACGACAAACAATAGGATTGCTATTTGGGCGGAGAAAAGTGGTCTGAAATCATTAACTTTCGCCATAGCCAAACGTCGGTTGCGCACAGTAATCCAAAATTCGCGCCAGTGAAACCGAAACGGGAAGCGCAGGCCAGTTGCTCTCACAAACCACCAGGTGCGCTAGAGTCGATTGGGCCGCCGGGGTCTATGGGAGTGTCCACTCAACTTTTTTTTCTTTCTCTATGAGGAACCCGCCGATCGCCTGTGCACGTCGCTTTGTTGGCTGCTCCTTTGCCGCTTATATTAGGGGCGAAGCACCGTAGGGCCGAGCCTTTTCCCTGGTTGTCCGTAGCTCTGGTTTGCCTGGAGACCGTTAGGAATGTGCTGCGGTGCACAAGGGCGATATAAGCGCTGTATATACTGTACACATGTACAGTATATATATATATATATATATATATATATATATATATATATATATATATGCATAAAATCAAATCAATTCAGTTTATTTCAACACCAGGTGATACAGTACAACAGTCACAACAGTGATGCTGTGGGGTGAAAGCAAAAAGCCGTCAAGGCTTGGCAAGGGCTTTCACACCATTTAACACATAGCAAACAGCAACAAGAAATCATAAGTACTTATAATACAGTGGTAAAAGTCTCTGAGTATTATATCGCTGTTGTTCTGAAACGCACAAAAAATGTTTGTAGAAAAAGAATGGTATGATTAATTTTTTGTGGAAAATCTGTTTAGTGTTTGTGGCAGTAAATATTTCATCATTTGGCGACCATAGCTGGTACGTGTGTAAGGGATTTTCCAATCATCAGAGGCTCGCGTGCTATACGGGCAGGTGCATGGCGTTAAATGCGCTAAGTCAATGAGAAAAGAATCATGATTTTTTTTGCAAGTGCGATATCTCTTAAGTAAATTCGAATTGTAAATGTCAGGCAATGGTAGTAAGTTAAGGGCTTCAAATAAGGGTTTAGAGTGTGCATCGCGTGGCGCACCTGTAGTTATGCGTACACCTTTTTTCTGTAGTCTATATATTCTGCCTAAGTTCTTTTCCGTTGTAGTGCCCCATACAAGATAGCAATAAGTTAGTGTAGATAAGAATAGAGAATTATATAGTAGAAGTTTGATCCGTTGCGGCAAGAGAAAGCGCACACGTGATAGGACACCGATGACACAAGAAATTTTAGAGTGAACAAGCTCAGCGTGATTGTTCCATAACATATTTTCGTGAAAAATTACTCCCAGGTTTATCACTATAGGTTCAATTTTAATTCTTTCCAGGCCAATTGTTAGTGTCAAATCGCAGTTTACGGGCTTATTTTTAGGACGAAAGAGTACTGATTTTGTTTTAGAAGTGTTTATAATTAAAGAATTCCTTATAATCCATGTGTTGAGTGATTTCAAGACATCGTTTGCTTTGTGCACAAGTTTATGCAAATCGCAGTTCCTAAAAAACAAGCTTGTATCATCACCATAAATAATGAACGTTGTACTATTATCTATGTTCACCAAATCATTTACATAAATATTGAAAAGTAGCGGACCCAGAATACTACCTTGCGGAAGGCCATTTGATAACTCTTTAAAATTAGACGAGTAGCCACTTTTTCAACTTTTTGCTGTCGGTATTTCAAATATGATTTTATGACATTTAAGAAGTTACCCAGGAAACCACAGTGGTGTAGTTTTTGAATTAGTGTAATGTGATTAATTCTATCGAAGACTTTTGAAAAGTCAACGAAAATTCCAAGTGTATATGTTTCCTTTTCCAATGCATCTAGTATGATTTCTTTTTGCGTTAGTGGAGCAGTTTCGGTCGAATCCTGCTTTGTGAAACCAAACTGGGAAGGCGTTATAATGTGGTGCTTGGTTAAGAATGGAGAAACAAGGAATGAAATAGATTTCATACTCTCTGCCGATCCAAGCATAGTGCAGGATGTAGCAGTGTTAGGGAAGGTTAAGTGCAGTGACCATAGGTTAGTGAGGTCTAGGATTTCTCTCAATTTGAAGAGAGAGAGAGTGAAATTAGTCAAGAGGAAACAGGCCAACCTAGAGGCAGTAAGGGTAAAAGCAGACCAATTCAGGCTGGTGCTCGCAAACAAATATGCAGCTTTAGAACAGGAAGATGAAGATAACATAGAGCTAATGAATGAAACCGTAACTAGGCTGATCTCAGAAGCAGCAATTGAAGTGGGAGGTAAGGCACCAAAGCAACCTGTAGGGAAGCTCTCCCAAGAAACAAAGGACCTAATAAAGAAACGACAAAACATGAAAGTGTCCAACTCTAGAGATCAGATAGAATTCGCTGAACTGTCAAAACTGATCAACAAGAAGAAAGTAAGGGATATTCGAAATTATAACGTGGGAAAAATTGAGGAAGCCGTAAAATATGGACGCAGCATGAAATCAGTAAGAAGAAAACTAGGCATAGGACAAGGCAAGATGTATGCACTGAAAGATAAGCATGGTAATATCATCAGCAATTTCGATGACATAGTGAAAGCAGCAGAAGAATTCTATACTGACCTGTACAGTAGCCAAAACAGCCAAGCTTCTTCCATTCGAAATAGTGATGAACCGGATACAGAAGCTCCTTCTATAACTAGCGATGAAGTTAGAAGGGCCTTGAAAGACATGACCAGGGGAAAAGCGCCTGGAGAAGATGGAATAACAGTAGATTTAATCAAAGATGGAGGAGATATCATGCTTGAAAAGCTTGCGGTCCTTTATACGCAATGCCTCACAACTTCAAGTGTACCAGAGAGCTGGAAGAACGCCAACATTATACTTATCCATAAGAAGGGAGACGTTAAAGAATTGAAGAATTACAGACCCATTAGCTTACTTTCAGTATTGTATAAAATGTTCACCAAGATAATTTCCAATAGAATCAGGACAACACTTGACTTCAGTCAACCAAGAGAACAGGCTGGCTTCAGGAAGGGATATTCTACGATGGACCATATCCATGCCATCAATCAGGTAATCGAGAAATCTGCGGAGTACAATCAACCTCTCTATATGGCTTTCATAGATTATGAAAAGGCATTCGATTCAGTAGAGATATCAGCAGTCATAGAGGCATTGCGTAATCAAGGAGTGGAGGAGGCATACGTGAATATCTTGGCAAATATCTACAAGGATTCCACAGCTACCTTGGTTCTCCACAAGAAAAGTAGAAAGATACCTATCAAGAAAGGGGTCAGGCAAGGAGACACAATCTCTCCAATGCTATTCACTGCATGCTTAGAAGAAGTATTCAAGCTCTTAGAATGGGAACGATTTGGAGTGAGGATCGATGGCGAATATCTCAGCAACCTTCGGTTTGCAGATGACATTGTCCTATTGAGCAACAATGGAGAGGAATTACAACAGATGATTGAGGACCTTCATCGAGAAAGTGCAAGAATTGGGTTGAAGATGAATATGCAGAAGACAAAGATAATGTTCAATAGCCTGGCAAGGGAACAAGAATTCAGGATCGCCAGTCAGCCTCTAGAATCTGTAAAGGAATATGTTTATCTAGGTCAATTACTCACAGGGGACCCTGATCATGAGAAAGAAATATACAGAAGAATAAAATTGGGTTGGAGTGCATACGGCAGGCATTGCCAAATCCTGACTGGGAGCCTACCACTGTCGTTGAAAAGAAAAGTGTACAATCATTGCATTCTACCGGTGCTAACATACGGGGCAGAAACTTGGAGGTTAACAAAGAAGCTCGAGAACAAGTTAAGGACCGCACAAAGAGCAATGGAACGAAAAATCTTAGGAGTAACGTTAAGAGACAGGAAGAGAGCGGTGTGGATCAGAGAACAAACGGGGGTAGACGATATTCTAGTTGACATTAAGCGGAAGAAATGGAGCTGGGCAGGCCATGTGATGCGTAGGATGGATAACCGGTGGACCATTAGGGTTACAGAATGGATACCAAGAGAAGGGAAGCGCAGTCGAGGACGGCAGAAAGTCAGGTGGGATGATGAGGTTAGGAAATTTGCAGGCGCAAGTTGGAATACGCTAGCGCAAGACAGGGGTAATTGGAGATCGCAGGGAGAGGCCTTCGTCCTGCAGTGGACATAAATATAGGCTGATGATGATGATGATGGTTAAGAATGAAACTATCCGTTCATGTATTAGTTTTTCAATTACTTTAGAAAAACTGGCAGAATAGTAATGGGTCTATAATTTGATGTTATTTTTGTCTCCAACCTTGAAAATAACTAAAACTTTGGCTATCTGAAGACGCCTAGGAAAAGTGCCTAATGAAAACAATAAATTATTGATATATTCTAAGACAGAGGATACACTATGAATAACATGTTTAATTGGCCGAATTTCCAGGCCATCAGCGTCACAACACCTGCTGTTCTTTAGGGACATGAAGTGAGCCGTAACCTCCTCTGTAGTTACCGGAAACAGAAATGCACTTTCTCTTATTTGCGTGCCCATGTACCGGGCGAAATTATTGTCATGTGAGCTCTCTCCAATGGAGGTAAAGAATTTATTAAAGGCTTCGGAAAGGTCGTACCCAGTGAGGATCTGGTTGTCCACGGTAAGTTTAATCGGGTATGTGTTGCTGCCGGAGCTTGGATTAAGCAACATATTTAACTTTTTCCAGACGCCTTCAGATGTTTTTTTTTTCAGGGTCAAAGAGGTTACTGAAATAATCAAGTTTGCTTTTTCTTAAGAGCGAACTTGTAATATTTCTGTGTTTTCTAAATGTCTCAAAGTCTTCCTTGCCCCTAGATTTTAAAAAGTACTCATAAAGTGCAATTTTTTTAATTTTATAGCTTTAAGGCACTCTGAAGTAATCCAAGGTTTCCTTGCCTTGCGTGACCGCTTTTTTGTTTTGACTGCAAAGCACTTGTTATAGGCTTATAGGAAAGTTTCAATAAAGACATTATACGCTGTGCCTGCACCTGTTTCACGGAAAGCGGCGTCCCATTTATCCTGGATATACATGCAGTGAACATATCAATAGTGCTTGGGCATATGTACCGGAATTTTGGAGGTGGTGGCTTTGCATCCTTCAATTGAAATGTCTTTTGGCTTAAAATTACGTATACAGGTAATATGTGTTTTAAGGACACCAGCACAAATAGGCGCATTTATGTTATATTTTATAATGTCGTCAATAAGTCTACAGGATTGAGCATGGAATCGAGTAGGCTCCTTTATAACATTTGTAAAGACGTTAGATTCCAAGATATCTGGAAGTTCAAAACACTGGGGGCTGAAAGTTAGCATGTCAATATTTAGATCTCCACCGATAGTAAGGTGGTAATCATTTTCATTGGCCCACGACAGGTTAGTGTCCAAAAACATAAGGAAGGTAGACACATCACATTTAGGAGGCCGGTATATTACAGAAAAAATTTCGGAACTATATTTCACCATCAACAACTCGTAATCGTCTGTAATCATAGAAAAATGCTAAACTATTTCACACTGAAACAGATCCTTTACTAAAAGCATAACCCCGCCACCCATCTTATCACCCCGATTCAAGAAATGCGTAGCATAACTAGGTATACGAAGAACTTCAGACTCCAGGCGATACCAGGTTTCGGTAACCATGACGACGTCAAAAGAGAATTCAAACGATTCGAGCAGTATCGTTATCTCGTCTTCCTTGTTTCTGGCTGATTGACATCAAGGAAGGACATGTGGCGTTCATTTCCGGACAGCGATATACTCAACTCGTATGGCGTTAGAAAATGTGCAGCCATTCTGATTTTTTTTACATGAAACTCAAGAAACGAGTTTATACGATCTTTTCTAGAACGCTTATTATCTGAAGCTCTCGCTACTTCTGATTCTTTCGCGCAAATGTTTTGCCGCCCTTCGACCAGGCAAATCGACTTCCTTTCTGCGTGCAACAGTTTGTCCAAGTAGCTTTTTTAACTGCGGGCATAGGTGCTCATTTACATAGAGGAAAGTCTTTCCTGGGCACCCAATATTGGCTGTCGTTAAACGCGTCTTCTTCGCCTTCTCTAATACTGCGTCACGCTTTGACCGGCTGTTGAATTGTACAACAATATCTGGGCAAGAGCCATCTTTTGTAGTCACTCGATGGCAACTGTCAATGTCATCTTCCCTCACGGACTCGCCGACAGCTTCACCAATTTTCTGAATGACCTTGGTCAACTGTTCACCTTCCACAACAGGAACGTTTTTCACCTCAATATTTCGATTTCATGAATACTGCGCCGTAGTTCTACGTTCATTGTTTAGAACCAGCTTCTTCAGTTGATCGCATTCAGTTTTGAGATCGTCATTCTGAGCCTTTAGCTCACCATTTTCTTTTCCAAGCTGCGAGCACTGGACCGACATTTCTTCCAACTTCTTATTAAAAAAGTCAAGACTTGATTTCACGTCACGTATTTAGTTGCGCAGCTCTCTCTCGAGGGCAGTGCGCATATCACAAAATTCTTGTTTCAGCTCTTTGAAATGTTTTTCCATTTCGGCTGGCGACATTAAAGTCCCTATATGAGAAAAGTGCCGCCATCCTTTGATCAACGCCGCTTCTCTCTCTCCTGTATCTCCGATTGGACGATGATAGCGCGCGCTTTATATGTTATCTCTTTATATGTTATATGTTGTTAATCTTTATATGTTATTTTTTTCCGCCTCAGAGCCATGTTGAAAATCCTCTGCGCAGCCGCAGTCGCCGCCAGCGGCGGCGGCGCGCGCCCGGCCTGAAAGCTTCAACGTAGACTTTCTAGGTGCGCCACCGTCGACTTGGCTTTCGCAAGCAAAAAGTAAAGAAAAAAGCAAGCGCTTTAGGAGAGGAGGGGGCGGAGGAAAGAGTAGATGGCGGTACTTTTCTTATATAGGGACTTTAGGCGACATGATCAAACACCTTGTCAGCAGCAGCAGAAAGCAACAAACACGCCGAGCAAAGAAAGAAACCGTAACAGCACTGACCTGAAAGACAGTAGACAGTGGTTTAGTAGGCTGTGCGCAGATCCGCTGCTGCTGCCAAAGTGTGGTTCAGTACACCCGGCGTTGCCCCGAGCCAAATAGTAATCCAGGTGGCGCTCACAACGGGTCAGCACGAAAAAAACGCCACCGGGATGATCACAGTCCTGCCCTGATATTATACAGGGCGGTGCGTCGACGTTTTACAGGCGAGTCACCAGTGACTCCCGCGCTGACCACCGTCCTCCCGTGACACGAGGCAATGCATCGACGACATGAGCTGAAAGACAGTAGACAGTGGTTTAGTAGGCTGTGCACAGATCCGCTGCTGCTGCCAAAGTGTCGAACCTGATTTCGTGGCAGTGACTGAAACGTGGCTGACAACTGATGTTAAAGATTTCGAAATAACGCCACCAAACTATGCTATCATACGTAAAGACAGAATATCTAGAGGCAGTGGCGTAGCGCTTCTTATAAACAAGAAAGTTCCCTTTACGATTCTCCCGAGCATCGAGGGCGTGGAAGCGATTTTCTGCAGACTACTTTTCAGCCCTCACCAAATTGTTGTTGGCTGCGTCTATCGAAGCGCTTCTTCCGAAATGGAGGTTATGCAGTCATTAGACAGTTTTAGCAGAGCGCCGCTTACGCTCCGCTCCGCTCAGATTTCACGCTCTGAGATGCTGCAGGGAACTGCGTAGATTTCGCATTTGTAAGCGCGTCTTGCCGAGACGTGAGCGACGCGCTATCAACTTGGCTGCAAAATGACGAAGAGGCCAAGCAGACACGATGTCACGCTCCGCTCAGTCGGCTTTGTGGCGGAGCGAGGGATGCGATCTTCGTTCCGCTGACGGCATGAGCGTTGTGCGCAAGCGCACTAGCGTTCCCGCTATGCGGTTGTGTGGCATTTGCTAGCATATGCCGGTCTGAGCGGAGCGGACAGCAAGCGCTCAGCTAAAACACTCTATTGTAGGCATATATGCTCAGACACGTTTTTGGAGCTAGGCTAATCTTAGTTGGCGACTTCAACTTACCCGATATAAACTGGTACACTGTGGAAAGCAGAGGCGCATGCTCCGATATGCTTATTGACATGATGCTCGCATTTAACCTCTGTCAAATTATAAAAGAACCTACACGTGTCCAAGAAAGCAGTTCCAACATCCTTGACTTGATATTTTGGAGTGACCACTTTTCGGCGGATAAAGCAAAATCAGCACTGATCGATGGCATGTCGGACCATAAAATAAGCTTACGCTTTCTCCTTATTCAAGACACTAGTTTACCGCAAAAACTAATCGCTACTTTTTCAGATTTCGACAGAGCTTACGATAACAGTATAGTAGACCATCTGTTACACGAACTAAGCGCTTTCGAACAACTAGACAGCGTTCCCACTAGTGACGTAGAAGTTCTCTGGCAAAAGTTTAAATCTATAACTTTTTACTGCATTCACAGCTATGTACCCACACGGACAAAGAAAAGAATCGAATGCAATCCTTGGATTACACGTGACATCATCCACGCGAAACGAAGGGTCAAAAGGCTAAGGCAGACATTGAAAATGTAATGCTCAGGCAAACTTCAAACAAAAGGTAACTCTAAAAATTAAAGTATGGGGTTTTACGCGCCAAAACCACGATCTGATTACGAGGCACGCCGTAGTGGGGACTCCGGAAATTTGGACCACCTGGGGTTCTTTAACGTGCACCTAAATCTAAGTACACGGGTGTTTTCGCATTTCGCCCCCATCGAAATGCGGCCGCCGTTGCCGGGATTTGATCCCGCGACTTCGCGCTCAGCAGCCCAACACCATAGCCACTGAGCAACCACGGCTGGTACTAAAGGTAACTTTAGCCATAAACACTATATGAAAGCTAAAATAAAGGAAGCTAAATACAAATATTTCCAAAACACCCTCGGTAACTTGTCGAAGTCCTCTCCTCGTAAATTCTGGAACTACCTTTTGCCCAGGTCTAACCCTAGCCCCGAAGTTACACCAGAAGAAAATGAAGTGAGAGCTAACAACTTAAATGATTACTTTCAATCAATTTTTGCAGTGGACGATGATAACCTGCCACACCTTGAATCTTTCTAACATATTTCTGGGACCTCTGATTGTAACACTGACCGACGTGCTAAACATATTACTAAAATTAGAGAATAAGAAAAGCCCAGGATCAGACCAAATTCCAAATGCTTTTCTTAAAGGTACGCTGAGTATTTATATTATTCTTAATATTTAACCCTAATCTATGAGAAGTCTTTATCCACATGCACTCTACCAAATGACTGGAAGACCGCTAAAATTATCCCCGTACACAAGTCAGGAAATAAAAATGAGCCCTCTAACTTTCGGCCAATCTCTCTCACAAGTACCGTGTGTAAACTACTTGAGCACATCATCCTTAAACACATAAACGCTTACCTCGATCAAAACCGCATGTTAACTCCGGTTCAGCATGGTTTTCGTCAGGGTTCATCCACAGTCACTCAAATAGTCGAATTAATACATGATGTCTCCAGAGGCACAGACAACCAAAACCAAACAGACCTTACCTTCCTCGATTTTTCAAAAGCATTCGATCGCGTTTCACATCAGAAACTAATGTTAAAATTTGAGCACACTTTCGGAAAGGGTCCCATTAACGATGGGATAAAGGACTACTTAACTAACCGGACCCAATTTGTACAGATTAACCATACAAGTTCTAAACTAACTCAGGTTATTTCTGGTGTGCCCCGTACTAGCACTTGCACTACTTCTAGTTTATATTAACGACTTGCCCTCTGAAATTCACGTCGACATAAGACTCTTTGCTGACGACTGTGCATTTTATAAAGAAATTACTTCACCAGATGACCACGTAATCCTAAACAATGCTCTAAAATCAGTCTATGCGTGGTGTGCAAAGTGGCAACTGACACTTAATGCTAAAAAAATCAGTTCTTTTAAGAATAACAAGAAAGCACCATGTAAAGGAGCTCCCTTACACCAAAAACGATGCCCCCTTAATAGTAGTCACACAGCACAAGTATCTCGGTGTTACACTAACGTCTGACCTTAGATGGATCTCCCATGTTAATCATATTACTTCAACGGCCCTAAGCCGACTTTTCTTTCTTAAGCGGCGTCTACGTCAAGTCCCACGAGAAACTAAATTACTAGCTTATAATGCACTTGCCAGATCAACCTTAGAATACACTATCTCAGCTTGGTTTCCGTCAACTAACCAATTAATTAACATGCTAGAGGGAGTACAAAGAAAAGCAATTAGATTCTCCAAGTGTTCTGCTAAAAACTGCCGGAATACTCACAATCCAAAACCGAGCCACACACGCTCGGTTGAAATTACTGCACCAGATAATTCATAACAAGGTAAATGTTAGCAGCTCCAAGTACCTTACCATCGCAAACACTAGAATAACACGACTTAAGCATTCGTACACCCTACACGAATATCGTTTTAAAACTGACTGTTTTACATACTCTTTTTTTCCGCTAACCATAAGGCACTGGAATGGTTTACCTTCCAATATCACCAATAGCTTGCGAATTACACATTTCTTCTCACTTCTTGAAAATTACTTACTAGATTCTCAGTTATGAAATTTACCTGTTGCGCACCTTCTTCACTGTTATTACTAATGAATTGCTAACCTTCTTTGCAACGCCTTTGTCAAATACTGCTGGACTGTATAGATATACATATTACACCCTCTTTATGCTTCTGAGTTTGATGTTGCTACTTATTATGTTTGTTATACTGAGATGATGTGTTTGTATTTTGTATTGTTCTACATTACTACTATGACTGCATTAAGTTTATTGATTGACCTTGTGCCCTACCTGCAATAATCCCTGACGGGATTGACAGTATTTTCTAAATAAAAATAAAATTATATATATATATATATATATATATATATATATATTCTAATACGGATACAGGACAAGAGAACAGCACGCAGCGTGTCTCAGCCAGAACAGCTCAGGCAATCTCGAGCTCGCGCCTCCCGGACGACTGGCGATGTGGCTGCAGCACCGGGTATTCCTCTTCACTACAATATATATATATATATATATATATATATATATATATATATATATATATATATACGGTGTCCCAGATATCACGCAGCACGATTTAAACAAAGAGGAACGGCTTTACGCAAAGCAAACCTAGTGCGTATTGTTTCCAGTGCAGTGGAGTAGGCGCCAGTGATTTTTTCGTTGGTGAGATTTAATTCGCTAATTCTAAATAATTATCTAACTCGAGAAGTACTGCCCTACATATCAAAGTGACAATGAGAAAATTGTAGAGCATCATGAAAAACTACCGATACAGCTTTCTGTTGCTCAATACGTGCTGCATAAAAGTGTTTTTCCGAGCGTGAAATAAGCCCGCGAATACACGCAAAGTGCCTCGAACGACCATTCGCGCGGTAATACTGCGTGTATTCGCGGGGTCCTTTCACACTCGGAAAAACGCATTTATGTGGCACGCATTGTGCAACAGTAAGCTGTACCGGGAGTTTTTCATGTTGCTCTACAATTTTCTCATTGACACTTTGATAATCGGGGCAGTACTTCTGGAGTTAATTAATTACATTTAGCTAATTAAATCTCAACAACGACCAAATTACCGGCGGCCACTCCATTCTACTGTAAACAATAGTACTGAAAGTTGGGCGAGTTGGTATCTATTCATCTTGTAACTGCAGCGCGCACACGAGAAACGAGGACAAAAAGTGAAAGTGACAGACAAGCGCTGACTCGCAACTCAGTTTATTTTGGAAGGAAATTACACACATATATATATAAACCCAGTCTGACTAAAGTGAGCATGTGCAAGAGCATGCGGAAGAAAATAATAAAAAAATAATCAAACAATAAGAAAAAATGTTAACACAGAACTTTTACTTATCTTACCATCAGGTGGTGCTCAAAAAGGCAAATTCTTTGTTAGTTAGGGTTATAGAAGGTTCACTTACGCACATATCAGCACGCTTTTTGATATGGAATGCCTCAGTTATTTCGCGTGCGCGCTGCAGTTACAAGATGTGTAAACAATATGCACTAGGTTTGCTTCACGTTAACGCATGATAACTGGGACACCCTATATATATATATATATATATATATATATATATATATATATATATATACGGGTGATTCACGGTTACCCGAATGATCCCCTGGTGCTTCGCCCACTCATCATCATTCACTTCGTGAATATGCGCTGATATTTTTTCTTCGAGTTTCAGCGGAGCACAAGTTCGCTCCAATAAACCTTGTTTACCGAAAGAACCCTGCATCGTCCTTGGCTCCGTGACAATATGATGTTAAAGGGTTTGTAATGATCTTAATTAGTTATCGATTGTTTGTACATACCTTCTTACGGATTGTTTGTTCAGTTTTTGGCTCCACTTTTTCAAGGTGACCTCAAAATGAGACATATAAGGCCTTAATATGTTACGTAGGAAGACGCAGACGAAAAGCTATATACAAGTATATTTACAAAGAAATGCGCCGCACTTGGCCAAGAAGCCACAGCCCGCAGTAGCCTCTAATCTTCGTCGTCGTCTTCACACTGCTCGCCTCTTCGTCAAGGCAAATACTGTTCCGTAGCACTACCCCCGGCGGCAAAAGCGCCGTCCCGGAGCGATTAAAGGCCGGACTCTGAAGCACTGTAGTAGGCCTTGAGCCTACTGACGTGCACGACATCACTAGATGCCAGAGTAGACGGCGAGGTCGAACTCACAGGTTCAATTTCATACGTCACAGGCGTCACCTGGCGCAGCACGCGGTAGGGCCCAGTGTATCGCGAAAGGAGCTTCTCTGAAAGCCCGATGTGACGAGAGGGCGACCACAGGAGCACGAGCGCACCAGGCGAAAACTGCACGTCACGGTGGCGGGCGTTGTACTGACGCTGCTGAGTGGTTTGCGAGGCCGTCAGTCGAGCACGGGCAAGCTGGCGTGCATGGTCGGCGAGGGCGATGGCGTCGCGCGCATACTCGCTTGTTGAGATCGCAGCAGGAGGAAGTGCCGTATCAAGGGGCAAGGTCGGTTCGCGACCGTACAGTAAATAAAATGGAGAAAATCCGGCGGTGTCGTGCCGGGAAGAATTGTACGCAAATGTGACGTAAGGAAGGGCAATGTCCCAGTCGTGGTGGTCCTTGGAAACGTACTTCGACAGCATATCGGTAAGGGTACGGTTTAACCGCTCCGTCAGGCCATTCGTTTGAGGATGGTATGAGGTAGTCAGCTTGTGTTGAGTGGAGCAGGAACGCACAATGTCGGCGATAACTTTCGACAGGAAGTTGCGACCACGGTCAGTAAGCAGCTGTCGCGGGGCGCCATGAACCAAGATAATGTCACGCAAGAGAAAGTCCGCGACGTCAGTGGCGCAACTGGTAGGGAGAGCCCGCGTGATAGCGTATCGGGTGGCGTAATCAGTTGCGACGGCTACCCATTTGTTCCCCGAAGATGACGTGGGAAAGGGGCCGAGGAGGTCTAATCCAACACGAAAGAACGGTTCCACAGGGACGGTGATCGGCTGGAGATGACCAGCAGGTAGCACCTGAGGTGTTTTCCGACGCTGGCAGGGATCACAGGCAGCAACATAGCGTCGGACGGAGCGAGCGAGACCAGGCCAATAGAAGCGGCGCCGGACGCGGTCGTACGTGCGGGTTACCCCAAGATGGCCTGCAGTGGGTGCGTCATGCATCTCAAAGAGCACAGTTCGTCGCAGATGTTTTGGCACGACAAGAAGATCAGATCCATCAGGGACGAAGTTCCTTCGGTACAGAATGCCGCCGTGGAGGACATATCGGCGAACGGAGGCGTCGGTAGGTGTAGAGCGCAGACGCTCGATGAGTGCTCGCAGCGATAGGTCCCGGTACTGCTCATCGGCGATGTTAGCGAAGTCAGACACAGATGATGATGATGATGATATGTGGTTTTTTGTGGCGCAAGGGCCAGGTATGGCCAAAGAGCGCCATGACTGATAATGTTGTGTTAAGCGCTGATTGATTAGTTGCGATGATAGGATGTAACATGGCTGTAAAGTGGCCTAAAATCAATCGCTATCGTAGTAGCGTAAAACGATATATAGTATAAAAATATGATAGTGATATGTGGGGTGGTCTATGGGTACAGTACGAATGACAAGTGATCATGAGGCTAAAATGCAAGAGAATGAAAATAGCACGTATGCCTCCTTAAGGCCTTTGAGCCCAAAAGCTGTGAGGCAGGTGCTTTCTTTAACGCAGCTACCGCAGCAGAAACCTCTGTTAAGAGGCCGTGCTACGGATTGCCTGGGGCTATAACATGAAAACTGTGTACATCTTTTAAGAATTCCAACAATGATTGATATTTAAACAGAGGTTCTATACCTAAGATCATTAGAGGATGAAGTGGAATTTGCTGCCGGTGTGGTAATGGAAAATGCTTTTTCCGATTAGCGTTCAATTCAGTGCATTGCAGCAGGATGTGAAGCACGGTAAGTGGCTCACCACATTTATCACACGTGGGTGAATCACCACCGGACAAGAGGTAAGCGTGTGTACTGTATGTGTGTCCTATCCTAAGTCTGCAAAGTGTTACTTCTGTGCGGCGGTTCTTTGATACCGGCGGCCAGTTGCCAAGATACGGCTTGATAACATGCAGTTTATTTTCTGTTGCTCTATCCCACAACCGCTGCCAATAAGCCCTCAGCTTTTTCTTTAGGGTGGGCTTGAGGTCCATTACAGGGACAGTCGTAGAAGAGTTGGAAACGTTCGCGTGGACGGATGTGGCTAGCTGGTCAGCCAACACGTTACCTTCTATCTCTCGGTGCCCCGGCACCCAGCATACCACGATATGTTGCTTGGACGCATAAGCGGTGCACAGTACAGAGTAAAGGGATAGAATTACAGGGTTTTTATATTTTTGACAGTTTTTAAAGCGTTTACGACGCTCAAAGAGTCTGTGTATATAACTGCCTTTGGGATATTAGATTCTTTAATGTGTTTAACGGCGGCCAATATCGCGTGGGCCTCTGCTGTGAAAATACTTGTGTTAGAGTGCAGAACACCGGCATCCGAAAAGGACGGACCGACCGCTGCGTAAGACACGCCGGAATTACACTTCGAAGCATCTGTAAAAAATTCAGGATAGGAGTATTTGTGCTGTAGTTCGAGGAAGTACATTCGGATATGCGCGACAGGTGCACGCTTTGTAATAGCTACAAAAGATGTGTCGCAGTGTATAAGTTGCCACTGCCACGGCGGGGGCCGTATAGCAGGGGGCATTAGGTGGTATTCAGACAGTGGGACCCCTGTTTCTTCAGCTATGTCTCTAACGCGCAGTGAGAAAGGCTGTGCCACTCTGGGCCGGTTGCGAAAAAGTTGAGAACTGGACAAATCATTTATAGTGGAATATGCGGGCTGCT
The DNA here is from genome assembly GCF_013339745.2 of Dermacentor silvarum. Lineage (NCBI taxonomy): Eukaryota > Metazoa > Arthropoda > Arachnida > Ixodida > Ixodidae > Dermacentor > Dermacentor silvarum. Next base: position 182,544,411 of record NC_051158.1, on the reverse strand, counting down.
CACTGTTTGCGTTCACTCTTAGAAAATACATAAAAGACGAATATGTTCTCTGCAGATGAAGTGACCACTCATCCGATTCAACGTAAAGGCTTTCTACTGGGCTTGTTCTAAAGGCGCCTGTGGACAGACGAATGCCTAAGTGGTGGACAGGGTCCAGCATCTTCAGAGCAGTTGCAGTAGCCGACTGGTACACTATGGCTCCATAATCTAGTCGTGTGCGTATGAGGCTTTTATACAAGTTCATAAGACATTTTCTATCACTACCCCAGGTTGTGCGTGACAGCACCTTTAATATATTCATTGTTTTCAGACATTTGTTTTTTAAATACTTTATGTGCTCTACAAAGGTTAATTTTTCGTCCAAAATTATGCCTAAAAATTTATGTTCCCTGTTTACAGGCAGACGCTCACCATGTAACACAATTTCAGGATCAGGGTGCAGGCCTCTCTTTCTAGAGAAAACTACACAGGTGCTTTTTTGTGGGTTCAGTCTGAACCCGTTCTCATCAGCCCATTTGGAGACCTTGTTGAGACCAAGCTGGACTTGTCGCTCACAGATTGCGAGAGAACTTGATTGAAAACCGATCTGCACATCGTCAACATATGTTGAATAGAAGATGTTACGTGGTATGCAGACGCGAAGAGAACTCATTTTTACTATAAAGAGCGTGCAGTTGAGCACCCCGCCCTGCGGCACTCCAGTTTCCTGTAGAAATTTCCGTGACAACACATTGCCCAATCGAACACGGAATGCGCGGTTAGACAGATAACTTTCGATGACATTGAACATATTACCGCGTATACCTAAGTGTGAGAGGTCTCTCAATATCCCAAACCGCCACGTAGTATCATAGGCTTTCTCCATGTCAAGGAATACAGATAAGAAAAACTGCTTATGAACAAAAGCTTCACGGATACGTGCCTCGATACGTATGAGGTGGTCACTGGTGGATCGGCCCTCCCGAAATCCGCACTGGTATGGGTCGAGCAATTTGTTTGATTCGAGGAAGTGTAGTAAGCGACAGTTAATCATTTTTTCAAATACTTTGCAGAGGCAGCTTGTTAATGCTGTAGGTCTGTAACTTGATACAGAGGAGGGATCCTTTCCGTGCTTCAGAATTGGAATTATGATAGCCTCCTTCCAAACAGAGGGGATCTCGCCGGAAAACCATATAACGTTGTAAAGGGAAAGGAGGGTTTTTTGTGTTTCGGATGGTAGTTGTTTCAACATATCATATATTATGCGGTCTGAACCTGGGGCGGATGTATTACAACAGTTCAGTGCTGCCTGCAGTTCTGCTATGCAGAATGGTTTGTTGTACGCCTCACTTCCTGTACATTTTCTTTCTAGCTTTTGTTGTTCTATTCGCGTTTTGTAATTTAGGAAGGTTTCGGAGTAGTGTGAGGAGCTCGATATGTGTTCAAAATGAGCACCAAGAAAGTTTGCTTGATCTTCCAGGCTTTCTCCGTGGCTGTTTACTAAAGGCTTGTTTGTTGCCCGTTAACTTTCTTCACTCTATTCCATACTTTCCTTTCGTCTGTGTACGAGTTGATGCTTGATATAAACTTTGCCCAACTCTCTCGTCTTGCTTGTCGGCGCGTTCTCCTTGCCTGCGATTTGACAAGCTTAAAGTTTTGCAGGTTTTCTGCTGTTGGAGAAGCGCGAAGCAGCGCCCACGCTTTGTTCTGGTTCCTCCGTGCTTGCCTACATGCATCGTTCCACCAGGGAACACGCCGCTTGGAGCCCATGGCGCTTGTTTGAGTAATACATTTACAGGCAGCGTGAAGTATGAAAGCTGTAAAATATTTAACAGCATCATCCATGGTTAGACCGGACATCTCAGCCCACGTCATGTGAGTAAGAGTTCGGTACCGTTCCCAATCGGCTGAGTCAACCTTCCACCGAGGGACCTGCGGGGGAAGCTGATCTTGTTTCGGCGTACTCAGGATTATCGGGAAGTGGTCACTGCCATACGGGTTATTAAGCACATTCCATTTAAAATACGGTAAAAGCGTCGGCGATAAAATGCTAAGATCTATGGCAGAGTATGACTTGTTAGCCAGGTTAAAATACGTAGGCTCCTTCGTATTCAAGAGACATGCTCCAGAGGAAAAAAGGAGCTGTTCAATAACGCGACCTCGCGCATCACAGCGTGAATCGCCCCACAAACTACTGTGTGCATTAAAATCACCAAGAATCAGATAGGGCTCTGGGAGCTCATCTATTAACTTCACTTCACTTCACTTCACTTCACTTTAATACCTTAAAGACCCCATTGGAGGGGTATTACATAAGGGGTGGTTAAAAAAAATAATAAACATTAAATACAGGCGTTCGTTTTGAGATATGTGATAACAGCTTCGGTAAAGGCAGATGGGCTTGTGATGGCTGCGATGGCGTGTGGAAGGCCGTTCCAGTCCCTTGATGCTCGAATAAAAAATGATGCTTGAAAAGTGGTGGTCCGGGCACGTGCGCGTGCAACTTGAAGCGGATGACCGGTGCGATGAGATATGTATGAAGGTGGCGTGATGTACGGTGGGTGATTTAGGGAGCTGTAAAAAAATGAACGGAAGAGAGAGAGGGTGGCAACCTGTCGACGGAAAGAAAGAGCTTCCAAGCCAGATTCCGCTTTCATCGATGAAATGCTGATATCGTACGAATATGAAGAATGAATAAACCTAGTAGCACGATTTTGTACAGCTTCGAGTGCATTTATGATATAATTCTGATGCGGGTTCCAGATGGGAGATGCATACTCAAGTTTCGATCTTACAAATGATTTATAGGCCAACGCTTTTACTTGTTGTGGGGTATGACGTAAATGTCGCCTAAGAAATCCCAGTGATCTATTGGCTGATGAGATGATGTTAGTAGTGTGCAAGCGCCAGGACAGATCACAAGATAGAGTGACACCAAGATATTTGAATGATTGGACTGATTCTATTGGAACATCAGCAATGGAATAGGTAAATGTGAGGGGGTTACGGCAGCGAGTGAAAGACACGAGTTTACATTTGTTAGGATTTAGGTTCATTAGCCAGCGATTACACCATTCTTGTACATTATTGAGATCGTTCTGGATTAATGTGTGGTCAAATGTGTTAGTAACTCTGCGGTAGATTACACAATCATCTGCAAACATACGAATGTTACATGATACCTGTGTTGGTAGATCATTAATGTAAATTAGAAAAAGAAGCGGTCCTAAGACGGATCCCTGCGGGACGCCTGATGTTACGCGGAGTCTGCTAGAAGAATGGTTATTAACGAAAACAAACTGAGAGCGGTTAGTCAGGAATGCTTCTATCCACTTTAGTACGTCGGGGTGTAAATTTAACTGAGATAATTTTAGCAGCAAACGTTTATGAGGAACTGTATCAAATGCTTTTGCAAAATCTAGGAATATGGCATCAGTCTGAAGGTTACTGTCAAGGTTAACATGCAGGTCGTGAAGGAAAATTGCCAACTGCGTTTCGCAAGAGTAGCCTTTTCGAAATCCGTGCTGACAAGGGTGAAAAAAACAGATTGAGTCTAAGAAGTTCATGATATGCGAGTATATGACGTGTTCCATGATTTTGCAGGGGACACTAGTTAATGATATCGGACGATAATTTAATGGGGTTTCTCTATTGCCCGACTTGAAGACTGGAACGACCTTGCCCACTTTCCAGTCGGATGGTAAGATGCCTGTAGAGAGTGACTGCGAAAACAACAAAGTTAGGTACGCAGCAGATACATATTTAATATTTTTTAAGAGTTTGGAATTGATATCATCTACACCTGCTGACGATGAAAGCTTGACGTTATCAATGATCGAGGTGATTCCTTCTGCCGAGAATATAATTGGTGGCATACACGCAGATATGTCAGTAGATGTAGGAAGATCTGGAGTTGAAGTCTCGTTAGTAAATACAGAGAAAAAGGCGGCGTTAAAAATGTCGGCACACTCGCTGTCGCTGACTACTTCACCATGTGCATTTAACACGCTGATCATGCGCGCCTCCTGAGGGTTTATTATTTGCCAAAATTGTCGAGGGCTGTTTGTAAGCATTTTAGGCAGTTCATCGTGGAAAAAGGAGAATTTAGCATTCCGTATAGCCCTCAGATAAGCGTCTTCGGCCACAAAATATTTCCCCCAAGCAGAGGGGTGTCCGTTTAGTTTGGCTGAGCGGAAGAGACGTTTCTTTTTGTTTTCAAGTCGCTTAAGAGTTTTAGTGAACCATGGCTTGTTACGGTTTCCGCGGAACGTTATTCTCGGTATAAACTTGTCAACGAGATCACCTAGCTTGTTTTTAAATATTACCCAGTTTTCATTTGTAGAGTGCGTAGAACATAAACTCACGAACATAGGAAGAAATGCGCTCAGATCACTATTAATGGCATCATAATTACCTTTATTGTACAGGCGGATTGTTTTGCTGACTAAATCACGTCTTACGGGTTGAAACGAAAATGTGGCGTGAATTACTTTATGGTCGCTGACTTCAGGTAGATATGCTATTGATGATAAGCTTTCCGGATTGCTGGTTAGGATGAGATCTAAGATGCTAGAAGTGCTTAGTGCAACGCGTGTAGGTTCTGATACAAGTTGAGTTAAATTGAAATTAAGGCAGAAATCCACAAAATCTCTGGCAGGCTCACTGCCCATAGTTATGGGGACGTCATTGCTCCAGTCTATTTGGGGAAAATTAAAATCACCAAACAGGAGGACTTCTGCTTGTGGGTGTTGATTACTAAGGTCACTCAAACTGTTATTAAGTTTAAATGTGAAATCTGAAATATTATTTGGAGGCCTGTAGCAAACACCTAGAATGATTGTATGGGGGGAAGCGTGAATAATTAGCCACAATACTTCAAGATCAGAAGTGATGTTTTTGGCTACGGAGCACGATAACTGCTGGTGCACAGCAATCAGTACACCGCCCCCCCGCATGCCTTTGCGATCCTTTCGATAGACATGAAATTCCGGTAGGTCGGCTAGTACTTCTGTATCTGTTATATCTTCCGTTAGCCACGTTTCGGTTATCACCATTATATTACTGTTGGATGATAAAACAAGGTTGGAAAAAGCGTCACGTTTTGGAAGGAAACTGCGTGCGTTCGTAAAGATTACAGACAATGATATGTTAGATTTGGGCTTAACAGTGCAACGGACATTTTTACGACGGGGAAATTGCTATATTATTTCTTTGACAGATTGTGTTTGCTCGTCGTAGACGTAGCGCTTATGGCCCATATGCAGTGTTTTGAATCGCAGAGAGAAAGGTAATGATTTGCTTTTAGCGAAAGTAACGAGATGCCGGCGAGCGTTTTGTACGGAACGAGAGAAATCCTCTCCAACGCTGAAGCTGGTTCCTTTGAACTTGCGGCCGTTAGAAAGAACCAATTCTTTTGTTTTATGGAAGGTGAATTTCGCTATGATAGGACGGTGGCGGTTAGTATCTGTGCGATGACCGAGACGATGTGCGCGCTCAATTTCTTTCGGCTCGATACAAATATTCAAATGATCCTGGCAGTGCTTGATGATAAGTTGCTCGGTCTGGGCAAACGTCTCTGATCCAGTTGATTCAGGGAGGCCATAAAAAATAAGATTATTGCGTCGTGACTGGTTCTCGGCGTCATCAATACGCGTTTCAAGCCTGTGTACCACGGTGGCCACTTGAGCGGTACACGTTTTCACGGTTTCGAAGTCAGAGCGTAGGGAGACAAGATTTTGATAATGCCCCTCTAGATCAGTCATGCGCCTGCCCAGATCAGCAATAGCTTTGTCCGTCGACACTAGATGAGTTTTCAGGTCTTGAACCTGACTGATTAATTGCGACTGTCCAGCAGACAAGTTCTTCAATTCAGCTAGTAAAGCATCGGAGTCCGGGCCCGGGTTGCTTTCGACATCACCCGACATCATCAACAAAGCACGAATTACATCAGAACACTCAAGAGCGACAAGAAGGCAGCAGTGCGGGCTCGGCAGCTGAAGCAGGAAACGATTGCTAGACTTCTTAGAAAAAAGACTGTAAGCTTTACTAACCTGCATGACAAGAGTGAATGGATTAGCGGTCTGCGTCTGTGCACAGCCGCCGAGCCCACAAGGCGCCACCGGTATTGACTGCTCTCTTATAGTTGACCGGAGAGTTGATGTTGATGGCGACAGGTTTGTCCACGCTGCATCGAGCACTACCGTCTTCGGTAGCGGTGTCGTCGAAAACGCAGATCTGCTGCTCCCGACGAAATCCAGGGGTCTGAAGGGCGGTGCAAATCCAGAGGTGCGCATCAGGGATGGGTGACAGGCAATCCTGTCATGTTCATCTGACCAGGCACGATATTGCAGCGGGACTGCCAGGGAAGCCGTCACTAAGGATGGAAGCAACAGGCGCACGAGTGCGCGCTGAAACACCTGCATGACAAGAGTGAATGGATTAGCGGTCTGCGTCTGTGCACAGCCGCCGAGCCCACAAGGCGCCACCGGTATTGACTGCTCTCTTATAGTTGACCGGAGAGTTGATGTTGATGGCGACAGGTTTGTCCACGCTGCATCGAGCACTACCGTCTTCGGTAGCGGTGTCGTCGAAAACGCAGATCTGCTGCTCCCGACGAAATCCAGGGGTCTGAAGGGCGGTGCAAATCCAGAGGTGCGCATCAGGGATGGGTGACAGGCAATCCTGTCATGTTCATCTGACCAGGCACGATATTGCAGCGGGACTGCCAGGGAAGCCGTCACTAAGGATGGAAGCAACAGGCGCACGAGTGCGCGCTGAAACACCTGCATGACAAGAGTGAATGGATTAGCGGTCTGCGTCTGTGCACAGCCGCCGAGCCCACCATTCTAGGTCGCGTCTATGAAGCTGATAATGTGGTGGTATATACAATGAGCAGATGGTTATGAGTTTATTTAAAAGAACGGCTCGAACGGCCACTGCCTCAAGGGCCGTTTGGAGCTTCAAATGCTGACACGCTACACTCCTATCAGCAATAATGGCTACACCGCCAGATGATGCGACAGCATCCTCGCGGTCTTTCCTGAAAGTCAAGTATTGTCGGAGGAAGTTGGTGTGTTTGGAATTTAAATGCGTTTCTTGCACACACAGCACTTTAGGATTAAACTTACAGAGAATTTCTTGGACGTCATCTAGGTTTCTTAATAGTCCTCTAATATTCCACTGTATGATGTTGTCCATGTTGAAAAAAAAAGAATGTGCTGTGTGGCTCTAAAGGGACGAGAGTGACTTACTTTACAGAGCCTTTGTTAGGCCCTGTAATTGGTGTTTTGTCTTTTTTGGAGCGGTCAAGGGAACCTCGCCGCTCCATCGACGCTACTAGCGCCGTTTGGCTTGGACTGGTGTCCATAGCCTCTTGCGAGGCACTGGACACCCGCTCCAGAGAGCGATGTGTGCGTCGCGTAGACTTCATCTCGAGCGACGAAGTCTTCGTCCCCACCGGACCGGAGGTCGACAGGACCCCTGGGGCCTCTGCGGTGCCCTGGCTGCTGCCGGAGCTTGTAGAGGCCACTGGTGTGGACAATTTGAGAGATGGCAGGGCAGCGTTGGCTGCTCCCACCTTAGGGGCGGGTGGCGTTGGCCTCGGCACGCTAGGCGTGGTCCGGGCTGCCGCCAGATGCCGTTGTGGTGCCGCCCCCCGTTGCACCACTTCGGCAAAAGACGTTTTGAGCAAGAATAACGAGGAGATGCGTTGTCGTGCTTCACGGAATGTTATGTTCTCCTTCACTTTTACAGTAATTATTTCTTTTTCTTTCTTCCAGGCTGGACAAGCTCTGGAGTATGCAGGGTGACTGCCATCGCAGTTAGCACAATGTACCTCGTCATTATTGCAATCGTCAGAAGAGTGACCGGTTGTGCCACACTTTGCGCACATAAGTTGCCCTCGGCAGCTCTGGGATGCGTGACCAAATCTTTGACATTTGAAGCAACGTCGCGGGTTCGGAATGTATGGTCGAACATGAAGTTTTACGTAGCCGGTTTCAAGAGTCTCGGGTAAAGTAGTTGAACTGAAAGTGAGTATTAGATGCTTTGTTGGGATTTCGTTGTCATTCCGTCTGATTTTGATGCGCTGCACATGGATTACCCCTTGGTCCTTCCATCCATCCAGGAGTTCTTCTTCATTCAATGTCATTAGGTCTTCGTCTGATACTACGCCTTTTACTGTGTTCATTGTTCGATGTGCGCTTACAGAAACAGGGATGTTACCAAAGGCTACGAGGTGTGCGAGTCTGTTGTATTGTTCTTTGTCTTTTAGTTCGAGGAGCAGATCTCCACTTGACATCTTTGTTACCTTATAACCAGCTCCAATAGTCTCTTTTAGGCACTTGGCCACAAGAAATGGGGAAATTGATCTAGCTTTCGTAGATGACGGCTCACAGTGAAGGACGTGGAATTTCGGGAAAATTTCTTTGTTTTTGGGCCAGAATAGCGAGGTTGCGTCGGTGCGTACCCTTTTCGAGGCACGATCGGTAGAGAAGGGGTTTGAGGGTCCCATGGAAAGAAATTATTTATTCGGCAACGGCGTCTGCCACCCACCACGGAGCCCAACAAGGGGGCGTGGCAGAACATGAAAAAAGTCTGCACAGCGCCAGCAGTATGCCGTTACTATAACCCAATATGGTATACCCAAGGTAGGACAGCCACACCAGGTTAACCCTTGCCGCCAGGAAAAGTTGAAGTGAATGAAAAAAAAGGGGACAGGACAGATTAAAAGTGGAAGGGAAAGACGAAGATGAGGGTAGAGAGAGATAGGAAAAGACGACTACCGGTTTCCCCCGGGCGGGTCGGTCCGGGGGTGCCGTCTACGTGAAGCAGAGGCCAAAGAGGTGTGTTGCCTCCGCCGAGGGGCCGTAAAGGTCCAAACACCCGGCATCGGCTCAACCCCCAGGATCCCCTTTTCCCCGGACACGGCTAAGCCGCGCACGGCTACACGCGGGAGGGTCCAACCCTCATGTGCTCGGGTACGTGGTGTCGCAACGCACCAAACGCCTGCTTACGCAGACGCCCCTGCGGGCAAGTCAGACAGAGAAAATGCCGTTGGTGTTACTACTGTCGGCGTCGTCAGGCTCGTCTACCGGGTAGCGAGACAGGCAGTCAGCATCCTTGTGTAGTCGGCCGGATTTGTAGGTAACAGTATACGAATATTCTTGGAGGCGTAAGGCCCAGCGACCAAGTCTTCCTGTAGGATCTTTCAGTGAGCATAACCAGCAAAGCGCGTGGTGGTCTGTAACAACGGAAAAGGGCCTGCCATATAAGTATGGACGGAACTTCGCAACCGCCCAAACTAGGGCCAGACACTCACGCTCAGTGATGGAATAGTTGCGCTCGGAGGGTGAAAGGAGCCTGCTGGCGTAAGCGATAACACGGTCGCTGCCGCGCTGGCGTTGTGCCAGTACCGCGCCAATTCCGTGGCCGCTGGCATCAGTACGGACTTCGGTAGGCGCAGAAGGATCGAAGTGGGCCAGAACGGGAGGCGTTGTGAGGAGGTCGATTAGATGCGAGAACGCAGAGGCCTCGTTATCGCCCCACTGGAGAGGAGTGTCTTTTTTCAAAAGCTCTGTTAGTGGTCGTGCTATTGCCGCGAAATTTTTCACGAAACGGCGGAAGTACGAACACAGGCCGACGAAGCTCCGCACATCTTTGACACACTTCGGAACAGGGAAGTGCGTAACAGCATGGATCTTGCCTGGGTCCGGTTGCACTCCGTGCGCGTCAACGAGATGTCCAAGGACAGTAATCTGGTGACGGCCGAATTGGCACTTCGATGCGTTGAGTTGTAGACCGGCTCGACGAAAAACGTCCAGGACTGCTGAGAGGCGCTCCAAGTGTGTAGCGAACGTTGGGGAGAATACTATAACGTCGTCTAAGTAGCACAGGCACGTGGACCATTTGAAGCCATGAAGAAGGGAGTCCATCATGCGTTCAAAAGTGGCAGGAGCATTACATAGACCGAAAGGCATCACTTTGAATTGATAAAGACCGTCGGGTGTTACAAAAGCAGTCTTCTCGCGGTCTAGATCGTCCACGGCAATCTGCCAGTAGCCGGAGCGAAGGTCAATAGAGGAGAAATAGCGAGCACCGTGGAGGCAGTCAAGGGCGTCATCAATCCGAGGTAGGGGATACACGTCCTTTTTGGTAACCCTGTTCAGGTGCCGATAATCCACGCAAAAGCGCCATGAGCCATCCTTCTTTACAAGTACAACAGGTGACGCCCATGGACTACACGACGGTTCAATAATGTTCTTGGCAAGCATTTTGCGAACTTCAGCGTGAATAACTTGACGCTCAGCCGGGGACACTCGATACGGGCGGCGAGGAATAGGAGGGGCATCGCCGGTATTAATGCGATGTTTAACAGCTGTTTCATTTCATTTCATTTCATTTCATTTCATTTTAATACCTTAAAGACCCCATTGAAGGGGCATTACATAAGGGGTGGGTACATACATAAAAAAATTTGAAAGCCATATTTTATTACAATGCAAGGCAATTTGTTACGGTGTTCAAAAATGTGGACGGACAGGTTATGACTGTGATTTCATTAGAAAGGCCATTCCAGTCTGTTGCTGCACGAAAAAAGAATGAAGACGAAAAAGTGACGGTGCGCGTACGCGGGCGCGCAACTTGTTGCGGATGACCGGTGCGACTGGAGATGCGTGCCGGGGGGAGAATATATGGTGGCTTGCCGAGCGAGCTGTAAAAAAACTTGTGAAAAAGACAAAGACTAGCAATACGGCGACGAGATGCAAGCAATGATAAACCGGATTCTGATTTCAGTGCCGATATGCTGACTTCGTAAGAGTACATAGAATGAATAAATCTTGCAGCTCGATTTTGAAGCGATTCAAGTTGATTGATGAGATATACTTGATGCGGGTTCCAAATGGGGGATGCGTATTCTAGTTTTGTTCTGACGAGAGACTGATAGGCTAGTAATTTTACATTTTGAGGGGCGTGGCGCAAATGGCGTTTTAAAAAACCGAGCGTTTTATTAGCAGATGAAATGATGTTCGCAATGTGCGATGTCCAGGTTAAATCACTACAAAGGGTTACTCCGAGATATTTGTAGGAAGGAACTAGTTCCAGGTAGGCGCCAGAAATTTGGTACGAGAAAACAAGTGGATTTTTACGGCGGTGGAAGGAGACAGTTTTACATTTATTAGGGTTTAGTTCCATTAGCCAAATATTGCACCATTCTTGCACACTTCCCAGATCGTTCTGGAGAGACGTGTTATCGGAAACGCTGTTAATTCTACGATAAATTACGCAATCATCTGCAAACATACGGATTTTAGAAGATACATGCATTGGTAAGTCATTAATGTAAATTAGAAATAGAAGTGGACCAAGGACGGACCCTTGAGGGACGCCTGAGGTTACGGGGATAGAATTAGATATTTGATTGTTGACATAGACTGATTGTGAACGGTTACTTAAGAATTCTTTAATCCATGCTAAGATATCGGCATTAAGATGTAACGCGGCAAGTTTTAGTAGTAGACGCTCGTGAGGAACTTTGTCAAAAGCTTTTGCGAAATCTAGGAAGATGGCGTCAGTCTGGAAGTTTGAGTCAAGGTTAACATGTAGGTCGTGAACAAACATAGCTAGCTGCGTTTCGCAGGAAAAACCTTTCCTGAAGCCATGCTGCGCAGGGTGAAAAAAATTGTTAGCATCAAGGAAGTCCATGATATGTGTGTAGATGATGTGTTCAAGGATTTTGCAGGGCACACTGGTTAATGAGATGGAGCGATAATTTAATGGGGAGCGTTTGTTGCCCGATTTGTGGACTGGAACGACCTTTCCATGTTTCCAGTCTGAAGGCAGCATGCCTGTTGAAATTGACTGTGAAAATAGTAGAGAGAGATATGCTGCACAAATGTGTTTAGTGTTTTTCAGAAGTTTTGACGTAATGTTGTCCACACCGGCTGATGATGAAAGTTTGATCTTGTCTATTAGGGATGAAATGCCGGATGGGAAAAATGTAATTGGTGGCATGGTACATTGAAATTTTGCTTCCATAATAGAAAATGACAGTTCAGTTTCTTGATTGAAAACTGATGCAAAGGCGGCGTTAAACACGTGGGCGCATTCAGCGTCGGTTAGGGCATCACCTGACTCATTGGATAAAGTAATTGTGCGCGTGTCCTGTGGATTTATGACTTGCCAGAATTTTTGGGGGTTGTTCTTAAGCATGTTCGGTACATCAGAATAAAAGAATGAGCGTTTAGCGTGACTTATGGCTTCCAAATAAGCAGTTTCCGCGGTTTTGTACTTATTCCATGCATCAGGGTTGTTATGGGACTTAGCTGCGCGGAAGAGACGTTTTTTCTTGTTTTCTAATCGTTTCAATGCTTTATTGAACCAGGGTTGTGCTGAATTAGATTTAATGTTAATTTGGGGAATGTATTTGCCAACCAGATTTTGTAGTTTCTCTTTGAAAATCAGCCAGTTTTCGCCTGCGTTATGACAATGAAGGGCACTTTCGAAAGAGGGGTAAAATTGCGTCAGTTCATAATTAATTGCTTCGTAATTACCCTTATCATACAAACGAATAGTTTTTTTAACAGTCGGAGTGAAAACGGGTTTAATTATGAAGTCGACGTGAATGACTTTATGGTCGCTGATTTCGGGAAGATACGCGATAGATGACACGCTCTCGGGATTACTTGTTAAGACAAGGTCTAGAATATTCTGGCAGTTACCGGTAACACGGGTTGGTTCTGTGAGCATTTGGAATAAGTTAAAGTTGAGGCACAACTCAAGGAACTCGTTTGATTCCCTTGATGTAGCCGCTGGTGCAAGCCGGCTTGACCAATCGATATCAGGAAAATTAAAGTCTCCAAATAGAATTACATGCATGTTGGGGTGTTTGGTCGTTATTTCACTTAGGATGTTATTCAGCTTGAAAGAGAAGTCTGGAGTACTATGAGGGCGTCTATAGCAAACGCCTAGCAGAACTGAATGAGGTGTGGCATGACATTTAAGCCATAGGATTTCAAGATCGGACACAATGTTTACAGATGTACAAGGTATATTTTGGCTCACGGCGACAAGTACCCCTCCCCCCCTCGTGCCCCTGCGATCGTTTCGAAACAGTTGAAAATTTGGTAGGTCAGCGAGCACTTCGCTGTCCGTTACGTCTTCTGTAAGCCATGTTTCCGTTAATATTAGAATGTTACTGCAAGATGACGAGACCAGATTAGAAATAATGTCCCGTTTTGGGATGAAGCTGCGTATGTTAGTAAAGATAGCGGAAAGAAACAAGTTTGATCGCGGGGCGGGCCGAGGGCGGGAAGGCACATGTTGATGACTGGGCAATTGCTACGATATTTCTTTAACAGATTCGGTGGAATGGTCAAACACGTATCGTCTGGTACCAATGTGCAATGTGTTGAAGCGCAGAGAAAAGGGTGCGGATTTCGATCTGGCGAAAGCAATAAGGCGTTTGCGAGCAAATCTGATGGGCTGAGAGAAATCTTCACCGACGCTGAAATTGCTTCCCTTAAATTTTGGGCCATTAGAAAGGAGAGATTCTTTAGTTTTGAATTGATTAAATTTTACGATGAGTGGCCGAGCACGGCCTTCTGTATGGCGTCCAAGGCGATGCGCACGCTCAATGTGATTGGGATCAACGACGAAGTTCAAGTGTTCATTGCAGTGGCGGATAATGATTTTTTCAGATTCTGCAAATGTTTCTTTCGAGTTAGGATCGGGGATATTATAAAATATTAGATTATTACGGCGTGACCTGTTCTCGGCATCATCCATCTGTGTAGCAAGGCGAGCGATCTGGCCTGCCATTTGAGAGGCATCTGTTCTTATGGTATCTAGGTCGGTTCGTAGAGATGAAATTGCTTTATAATGTCCTTCTAAATCAGTCATGCGTTTACTTAGGTCCGATAAGATTTTGTCTGTTGTCAATAGCTTGCTTTTTAGGTCTAGTACTTCGGTAATTAGTTTTGACTGGCCAGCAGCTAGCTTTCCCAACTCAGTCATTACGTCATCAATATCGGGAGGGCCAGGGTTCGTTTCAATATCACCCGACAAAAGCAACAATGAATACATTGCATGAACACATTCGACAACAATTGTAGCGCAGCACCGTGGGCTTGGTAGCTGTATTAGAAAATAGTTGCTGGATTTTTTCCCGAAAGAATGATACGTTGCACTAACCTGCATGGCGAAATGCAGCGGATTAGTGGTCTGTGGTGAAGCACAGCCACCAAGCCCACAGGGCGCGGGGGAAGACAGGGGCGGTTTTATAGCTGACTTGGGAGACGATGTTGCTGACGATGGCGATTTCAATGGTGAATTCGGATCCAAAGAGGGTGGCGGCGGCGCTATTGGACACGACGAATCAGTCGTGGCAGGAGCAGGCAAAGGGCTCGCACCAGGCGTGCTTGGACAGGTTGCTGGGATGGCTGTGGCTTGTGGGAAGGCCAGAATTGCGGGCAAAAGAAGTCCGGTGATGAAACCGCGTACCTGCATGGCGAAATGCAGCGGATTAGTGGTCTGCGGTGAAGCACAGCCACCAAGCCCACCTTTTGGGCCAAGGGACGATCGTTAAAGTCAAAAATATCGTGATAGGATAACAAAACGCGGTAGAGCTCACGAGCGTGCTCGGACGGCATGTCGGGCGCAATCATTTTCTGTAAGTCGGCAATGGCACAAGTTGCCGACTGCGATGGTAGAGGAGGATCGGCTGAATTGTCGTCTACTGCAATAGATGCTACTGAGTGATCCTCGAATGAGCAAAGCTGGGCCAGAGACATCCCGCGTGGCAGCACTTGTGCCGTCAAGCCAAAATTGACCACGGGCAGGCAGACGCAATTCGCCGTAATAGATAAAACTGTATGAGGCACTGTGATCCCGTGTGTAAGCAGGACGTCTTGCATGGGAGCCGCGATGTAGTGACCGTCGGGCACTGGTGGGGATGACACTAAGTCAACGTAGGTCAGTGCCGAAGGTGGCAAGCGAACGAAGTCGACGGAACTGAGGCGACTAGGGTGTGGTTCAGAGGGATCCAGAACAGGCAGGTCAAGGCGGAGAGTACTGGCGGAACAGTCGATGAGAGCAGAATGCGCGGAGAGGAAGTCCAAGCCGAGGATGATGTCGTGGGGACAGTGGGTGATGACTGTGAATAGCACGATAGTGGAGCGATCGGCGAAGGAGACGCGGGCGGCACACATACCAATTACGGGGGCTGTTCCGCCATCGGCGACACGGACAACAGGCGTCGTGGGGGGTGTGAGTATCTTCTTCAGCCGGTTACGAAGGTCAGCACTCATTACGGATACATGCGCCCCAGTGTCTATAAGAGCAGATACAGAAACACCGTCGACTTGCACGTCAAGAAGGTTCAGATGAGTGGGCAACGTCAGTAGAGGATTTGGCGGCGTAGGGAGCAATGCAGCGTCACCTCGAGGCGCTGCATCGTCTAGTTTTCCGGCTGGTAGCGGCGTCCGAAGGGAGTCGGCGAATAGGAGCGACGGGGCTGAGGAGAGCGAGATTGTCGTCGTTGGGGCGAAGGCGAACGAGAATAGGGGCGGTTCGGCGCAGGAGAATCAGTGGCGGCATTATCGGAGCGTGCTGCATAGGGTCGAGAAGGGCCACCTGGGCGAGAGTAGGCAGTATAAGTAGACCGGGTCGGGGAACTCCAACGACTGCGACAGTGGCGAGAAATGTGCCCGATTCTACGGCAGTGAAAACAAATGGGCTTGTCGTCAGCAGTGCGCCATTCAGATGGGTTGCGGAAACGTGGTGGGTAATAAGATGTGGGACGGGGCGTAATCGAAGAAGCCGGATGGGTATCAGGGCGATGGGCCGAGCAGACGGTGTGAAGACCCATGTTCGCGAACTCCTGGCGGACAACTGCCTGGATCAGGGAAACCGTGACTGCAGGTGCGGTGGAGGAGCTGGAGTCGAAGGCAGCCGGATAGGCGGCCTCAATCTCACGCCGGACGATCCTGGTAACATCACCAGTGTTGTTGGGACGAGGAGCGTCGGCACAGGAAGATGTCGCTGGGGTGTTGGGCAGACGGGCAAACTGCTGGTCGATACGTCGGCTTTTAGCGAGTTCCAGGCGGCGACACTCTTTTATAACTGCATCCACGGTCGCCACGTTGTTGAATACGAGCAAGTTGAAGACGTCATCGGCAGTGCCTTTGAGGATGTGGGAAACCTTGTCTGGCTCAGTCATGTGTGCGTCAACTTTGCGGCACAGAGCCAAGACGCCTTGGATGTATGTGACGTAGGGCTCTGTGGACGTCTGCACACGGCCGGATAACGCCCTCTGCGCGGCACGTTGGTGACCGTAGGGGTTTCCGAACAAGTCTCGGAGCTTTTGCTTAAGCGAATCCCAACTGGTGATCTCCTCTGCGTGTGTCCGAAACCAAACTCGAGGTGTGCCACCGAGGTAAAAGAGTGCGTTGGCGAGCATGATAGTAGGGTCCCACCGGTTATTGCGGCTGACGTGTTCGTACAGGCTGATCCAGTCGTCGACGTCTTCCCCATCTTTGCCCGAGAATACGCCAGGATCGCGGGAAGCGGGGAGAGCGATGTAGGTCGTCGAAGTGGCAGCAGGTGTCGGAGCTGGCTGAGTCGAGCTGTCGTCGGCGGGAGCCATGACGGAAGACTCGACGTACCGTCCACTGCGAAGCTCCGTGACGAGGTACAGGGAACGTCCACCTCCACCAGATATGTTACGTAGGAAGACGCAGACGAAAAGCTATATACAAGTATATTTACAAAGAAATGCGCCGCACTTGGCCAAGAAGCCACAGCCCGCAGTAGCCTCTAATCTTCGTCGTCGTCTTCACACTGCTCGCCTCTTCGTCAAGGCAAATACTGTTCCGTAGCACTATAATATAATATAAGGCCTTAATAGTTCGTCACAACACTTCGTAGTAAAGTAGTTTTTGGCGGCGTATTTTGGAGCATCGTGGACCAGCTAGAAAAATCATATGTGCCGGCGCTAGGATGCGATGACCACTATGAGGAGGTGATTGTTAAGGTCAAGTTCTATCTTGTCATGCACTTGCACTTCTTTTTCAAAAACAGAAAATGAACCGTGAGTCACTGTTGACAGAGTAGATGCAAGCCACCAATAAGAGGGCAAGATTACTTTGAGAAAAAGTGGCTCAAGAGAACGTTTTGTTGCGCGTAGTGTAAATAAACATTGTCACTGTGTTTGTTGTTTCTCTTGTTCGTCAAAAATACAATCAAGCTCTGACCTAAAAAAAATTTAATTTTTTCACCTTCGCTCGTTCCACTGCCCGCAGATCACTTCCAACGCATTTGCACATCCTGTAATATCCGCGATATGTAAAAATGCATGTGTCAATAAAGCTTAGTGCCCACAGAGGCGGTGCTAGGGGGTGGATCAATTCACTGCAGCACGGTCTCCAAGTTGGAAAAACTGCTGCGCGCCATGCGTTAATCTCGCTACTTCTGCAGAGGCACTCGCCGTGTTTAATTACTACAAATCTTAAGAATCAGTCAGCCAAAGCAAAACAACGCTGCGACCCTTACATTGCGACCCTTCTCATCGGGAAAACGTCGCTTGGAAAGCAGTTATGTAGCGCACGAACACTCATTTGCGCCACAGTTGAAGCCTTTAGAGACTGGCTAGACATGTTACTCGAGGGCGATCAGCTTAAAATTCTGTGGGGGCAGCTGAAATACAGAGCTAACGGTACAGGCCAGTTAGGGAAAACAACCCGCCGCAGTCATCGCACGAGTAAACGACGGGCGCTGTATGATGCTCCGTTTGATACAGAGACACAGTGAAATCCTGGTTACTTACGCGTCACTGGTTTACCATAAATCTGCGAGCGCGTAGCTAAATTACGTTTACCATCGAACAAACGGCCATCCGGTGCAAACGACCGAGCGCTGCCGGAGGAGTCGACGCGTGGTGCGGGACGTAGGGCGCGACTGCAGCGCCGATAGTTCCACCGCCAGTCGCTGCGGCCACGGCGGCCAGTGGGCGCGCATGAGGAACTGTGTAACTGAAGTGTGTCTAAGAATAATGATAGACATGGCACTAGCTTTTGTCTCCCATGCATTATGGGAGACAAAATATTTTGTCCCCGCCCCCTCCCCTCTTTAAGACAGGCACTCATCCTGGAAAAAAATTACGCTGAACCCATCCACTGTGGTAATCGCTTTAAGAAATATTCACTCTTTGCGGAGGTGGACGCTACGTGGCCTTTACTGTGAGGCCCAATTTTGATGTTCAGTGCGCAGACGACAGTGCTGCACTGCGACCTGCAGGGAGCGGAGAATCCTTGAGGTCGCGGTAGTCGCTTGCGCGTGAATGAGATGCTAGATTCATGTTTGGTCTTTCTGTTTTTCCATTTTTAAGTCAACGTACTGGTATGCACAATACGTACAGTACGAGCACTATCCCTATGCTTAGTCGTAAATTTTACAATGTGGCACATTGCTCTTGTTATCGTTAAGCTCCGAACGACTAGACCGGGGGGTGAGTAGAATTTCGAGACGGCATCCTGGAGAGCTGGCTTCACAGCAAGCACTGCTAATGCTTGGCATTGAGGTCAAGAGAAAAGGAATGTTCTCTGCTTTGTCATCAGCTGCAATGAAGATACTGCTTCTTCCCGTAGGAATTGTTGCCGTTGAAAGAAGCTTTTCCACCATGAACAGGTTCTTAACATCAGATAGATCTCACATGACGCCAGCCCATGTCGAGGCACTGATGAAAATTTTTATCGAAGCTCCAAGTATCCTCTATATTAGGAACGCAACAGACGAAGAAAAGGATGAATATATGCAGTTTGTGTACCAAGCCTACATGAAAACAAAAATATTAACTTCAAATTTTAAGATAATATGCCATGAAAATTGATATTAACGATTAGAATTCATTTCATACCTCATTCCTAAATAAGAAAATCCTCTTTAAGCATTCTTCCCTTTTCTACCCACTGTCGCCCGATTCATGGCCAATTCCCTGTAGTGTGTTGTGCTATACATATATGCACAAAACGAAACCAAACCTATATGATGTGAACCATGCAAGAAACCACGTCAGGTATTGTAGATACGTGCGGGATCACACGATGCAACTGTGTGGTTTGTGTAGTCTTAGCTTTTTTGTTATTATTACTTTGTGAATGTGGCAGTCACGGTTGGCCTAGTAGTTTCTTTAGATATTGTATTTACCATCCCTGCCTTCTCTCTTTCTCTCCTCTTCCTCCTGTATGTACCGGATTGTAGCCGACATGATGCGCATATATACTTTTTATAAGCGAATCGTGTCTTGGCGATCATATACCACTTTCAGAGTATCTATCTATCCGCCTACGTCTTGGTGCTCTCATGGTCGTTTTGTTATCTTGGTATGTACCAAAATTGGCATAGTATGACAAGAGTGTATGACGAACATAAATGATAGGTCATGACATGCGTGTCACGTAGGTCATGAAACAGCCGCGTATACGTCTTGGTGCTCTCATGGTCGTTTCGTTAACTTGGCAGGGTCCCCGTATACTGCTTCGCATAACATCGATTCCCACAGGGCGTAGGATCTGCCGGCTTTTTTTTGTGTTCTTAGTTGTTAGATTTTCATTCTATCGTTTAATGTTTCTCCGTGCCTATTGTGCTTGGTATTTTTTTTTTTCGCGTGCAAAGTAATATTGTACTTAGTTTTGAAAACGTCTGCGCTTTGTTCTTTCAATAATACTTGTAGATTAAGAACTTTCTTCACTTTGCTCTGCATAGAAAGAAAGAATAAACTTCGTGCAATCAAATAAAAACTCTAAATGCTGTTCCTTATGTTCTTGCAATTTTAAAACGTGGTAACAGAATGCCATGGGTGTTTAAATATAGACAGTCAGTCAGTCAAATAACTTTATTTAAAGGCCCTGCGAGTTTCTGGGATGGGCAAATGGTCCCGCCTAGGTGACGGCCAGGAGCTCTTTAGTCCTGGCGGCTTCCTCGGCCCGCTGGACAGCCCAAAGTTGATCGTCAAGGGCAGAGCTGAGCAACACACTCTCCCAGCGCACGCGGAGGCGATCGCGAGAGGCTGCATCCCCATTATTGTTTGTTTTGCCTCGACATTCCCATAGCTGTTACATGTTCCAGATTGGCTCTAGAACCACAGTTTTTGCATTTATCTGTCTTGCACGTGTCTGGGTAAAGGAGGTGTGAGATCGCCGGGTTACTGAAATAGTACTGGATTTATAATCCCGAAAAACTAGGCACACATTTCGGCCTTCCTTACAACGCTCGTTCGTGCCTGCTTGTCACCACCTTCGTTGCAGTATTTTTGCGCAACAACATCAGCTCTACATGCACCAACAAAGACAACAACAACACCTTGTAAGATGTGATTTAATATGCTTGCTTAAAAGGTTAATTAGTGTACTTCTGCTAATTAGCAGCTTTTCCGTCACCATTTGTTGAAGAAAAAAGCGCTAAGCCATAATTAAATAAAACAACGTAGTGAAAAGAGCGCTAGACCCTTGAACCTCTTACGCCCTCTTTCGCTCAAAAAAAAAAAAAAAAAGGATAAGCAATACTTCGTGCCATTCACCTGCCCTTTGTAACGCCCAGCCTGCTTGCGCTTTGTGTTCGCAGAATTTCTTGCTGTTTAAGCCGGCCGTTAGTCCGTGCAGAACGAAGAGAAAATGTGGGCCGATTCTGGCGGTAGTGCAATAAAGGCCCAAGCGCAATGGCACGTACCCCTGTGAACTACCGAATGTGTTTAAGCTCGATGATGGTATGACTTGGTGGTGCTTAGCCTAGCCAAAATGCGGGGCCAATGCCTGGCGATAGCCAATCAATAGCTAATCGATAATCGATCAATAATCAATAAATTCCGGAAAATGCTGGGGATGACTTGGTAGTGCTTAGCCAAGCCCAAATACGTGGCCAATACCTTGCGATAACCAATCGATAGCCAATCAATAGGTAATCGATAATCGATCAATAATCAATAAAGTCTGGAAAATGCTGGGGATGACTTGGCAGTGCTATGGGCGGATCAGCTCCGCTGTTTCTTTAGCCTTGCCCCACTAGTGCAAGCTACGCTAATCTTCCTAAATAACTAAATGAAAAGCATGAATGAATGGATAAACGCCTAAACAGATAAATAAACAAATATCAACAGATACAACAGGTTGAAGGTCAGTCGAAATAAAGCTGATCTTTAACGCTCATTCCTCTTCATCGAAACACTTAAACTACTCC
This sequence comes from Dermacentor silvarum, assembly GCF_013339745.2. NCBI lineage: Eukaryota > Metazoa > Arthropoda > Arachnida > Ixodida > Ixodidae > Dermacentor > Dermacentor silvarum. Next base: position 182,523,204 of record NC_051158.1, on the reverse strand, counting down.
AAACTCGTGTACGGCATAGTGTTACCGCCACAATGTCGTTTGAAGCGTTGAAGGTGCTTATCTGGCCGGTTTTTCAAGGGGGAACAAAATTTTCAAGCAGATTCACTGTCTGTTACCAATATACTCAAGATTTTTCAAAAGTTGCGACAACTGTCATCACAAGCTCATAAGATTCTCTCTGGCAGCATTGATTTGGCTATTGACATGAAACAGCGAAACACAGCCATATAATTACGAATGACTGTGTGAAACCAGTCGTGTATTTTATTTATTTTATTTTTTATTTTTTGTTGGGTGAGGCGGTGAGAAGAGTGGCTCCCGTCGTACATCCACATGCCGCAGCGACATTCGACTGCCGGCAAATGTTGTAAGCAGCAACGAATATCTTAATTCGAAACAATCAGAAACCGGTTAAAACAAAGTTTCTTTATTTACCTATATCATGATCTATTTATTAATGTTTTTTGTTCAGTTACTTATTGCGTTCAATGGGAGACATTGGTGTTACACAAAGATAAAACATTGCAAGCTAGGTTAGCTTCCGCCGAAAACCTATTCAACACCCGAGTCCTTTGTTACGAAGCGGATAACTCGCAGCAAAGTCACGCTACTTTTGAAGCCTTGGTGCGCTAGCTCTTCCGTCGTCACAAAACGCAGTCAAGTGGCTGACGCGGAGCACTACATCTGCGACTGGCAATGCTTCAATTCAGAAAGGGAGGAATTGCTCGGCGAACTGGACAAGAGATAATTTTTACACGAACCTGTGCGTAGCAGGTAGGGTGCCCCACGTAGAGCAAAAGGTTGTGTCGGGTTTTCTCACGTTTTTTTTTTTTTTTTTCTTTTTTTACGTGACATCGAAGGGACCGATGGTAGAATCGTTTGTGCTCTTGACAGCAGCGCATAGTCGACGCAGTTGCAGCCCCTGATTGGTGGCGCAGGCCACCTACAATGCCACCACCGGCACCAGCACAGCGTATTTAGCGACAAGCGCCTCAAGTTTACGCGCAGCGCAGGGAGATGGCGCTCAGGTCAGCTGCGGCGCCGCTTGTCCGCAACGGGACGCCCCCCAGTTCTACGAGTATGAGCGACCGGCCGTGCGGTTGACCTTCCTTTATCGTGCGCTCCCCCTTTCTGAGACACGAAACTGTAACGCCCGGCCAGCGCGCATTAGGCACGCGCTTTCTCGCCCAAAGCCGCGCCCTCCGCCGTGCGGCGCGCGTATAAAAACCGGCACTCGGCCGCTGCCGGACTTGTCCGTAAACGCCAACAGCAGCCATGAACACGCTTGTGAGTCTTGCGCGATTATTTTGTTCTTCGCTACCGGGATGTGCGCGTGATTTGTGCGCTCCTTTGGCGCTCGCTTGTTTGCACATACAGCCGAATTGAAGGAGGAGGGGGAAGTAGTGGCGTACGTCATTATGGAAGGACTGATGCAACCCGTTTGTGCGATATAATATGGCGAAGTTTCATTTGATTAAAAGAAAGACAGTCGTGCTTTAGGCTTTTTGGTTGGACTGTTGAAAGAAAAAACTTATGCATGCATAGCATAGATTGTCTGTTTCCTGACGCTTACGTTTCTGAAGCCAAAAACATTTCCTATTCAATGCGTAACAAAGCGATACCCAAAATCATGTGAGGGTGTTTTATACTATCTCAAAGCTGTTTTATCGAATGCTTCCATAATAAACCATTACAAGGAATTTGCGCATGTTTATTTGAGGTAGTGAAGCCAGGCTCGAAGGACGTCCGTGTATTTGCAAATCCTACTCGCGCTAATATCATTGTATCCGTCATTTAAGTTCCTAGGTTTTTTTGTGTGTGTGAAGGCTTTTTCTTGCGAATTTTAGGGCACACTACATTTGATGATTAATGCATTTCGACGCCCCCACACCAAATGCCACTGAAAAGTCCGCTAATCTTGCGATTCCAGCTTGTCTAGAGAATCGACCGGCTAAAATTTCGGAAATGTAAACTGCGCCCTAGACATTATCTTCCATTTGAGCCAGTGAAATTGATTTCTTACTTCGCATTACATTTTGATGTGTGCCGTGCCGCAAGGTAATGTCCGACTCTTCAAGTAATCCACGCCACGTTGCAATATATAACTGGCGCGGGAAATAAAGGAAAGAGCTGAAAGGAAGACGCCCGGTTTGCAAATTAAAAAAAAAAAAAAGATCGTGCTTTATGCACCTCGCGTCAGGAGGTTAATTATCTCGCATACTTTCTAAATGAACTATCAATGGACAATAATAGAGAAAGCCTTCTTAGCTACTCGCACCGCGCAGCTAAACCGAAAGCCCGTTGTTGAGAGGTGAGTTCTCGAGGAGGATTGCCCAAATGTGTTTGCAGATAATATCTATAGTGTAGTGCGCTAGGCGGGAACTTCACGACTGTTGGCTCAGAGAGACATTAATATTCACCGTGCTCTACTTCTCGAGCATTCGAAGCTACGTTTTTCTTTTTGTACTCCCTATAAGAGTAAAAACTACCATCCACCGGTATGCAGCACGAAGCTACTAAGGGACCAGGACGAATTTTTCCTCAACTACGAAGCTTTGTTTCTGAGAGACCCGTGTTAGTTTCCTTTCTAGCTTCGCGCCACACACGGGTGGATGACATTTTTTTTTTCCTTTTATGAGCGTTGCGGGATTCCGCAGAACTGATTTGCCGCTGCCTATATTAAGGCACCACCCCAAATGACCTGCAATGCGCTCGCATTGGTGGTGCATTGCAGCAAGCGGCGTAATGAGGAATAATGCAGTGAGGTATCTGATACTTCATTCTGCGTGCAGCAAGTGTAATGTGTTTGTTTTTTCGCAGACACTCGTCGCCTTCCTCGGCCTCGTTGCCGTCGCCCTTGGTGGCTACGCCGCTGCACCTGTGGCTGTTGGCTACGGCCACGGTTATGGCGGCTATGGCCTTGGATATGGTCACGGCTACGGTCACGGCTACGGCGGCTACGGCGGCTACGGACATGGACCCTTCGCCATCACCACCGTCACCAAGACTGCTCACGTCGCTCCTGCCCGCGGTGAGCTGAAGCAGTTCTCTATTGTGTGTTATCTGAGCGCTGCAATTTGTGGTATATTTCATTTTATTTAAGTTTCATGATATTCACTTGTTTTGGATGTCAACTCAATGCAATAAACGAAGCTTCAATGCGCAGACAGTCAAAGCACTCCGCTTTAATGTTATTAGCGTCTTGATGTTTTTTTTAAGAGGGTCAGTATTGGCACCTCATTCAGGGTGTATCTGCGAAGTCTTTAAGGAATATTGAAAATAAAAAATAAAATAAAGTCGTTGTGAAATAAATTGACGGTTCCTTCGGAGACATGCCGTAAGTGGTACCGACTATCGGGGGAAGGTTAATACGCGGTAATTAGTCGCTAACTAATCAAAATCAAATAATGAAATTTTTATCTTTTGCTTTCCGTGAACTCATTGTAATTGGGAAATTGAAAAGAGCGTACCAGCCATATTGGACTTTCCAGTTTTGAAAACCCACGGAACTGTGGAATGACGAATTGCGGCCCTCGGACTGTGCGAAACCGAAACTGGGACGTTTCTGCGAGCGCAACGCCGCGCCCCTCGAGGCAACGTCACGTCACCCAGCAGCGCTTGGCTTCTCGCTTTGCTTTGCTTTTGTACTTTGGGTAAATCTTGTCAATTTTGCATCTTTACGCCTGCATTCTGCAGCTGATATTACATGCAAAATGTCACAACGAATTGTTTTTATTCGAAGTATTGAGCTTCGTGGTTTAAAGGATACTCTCACTTCGTGTTACCAATTTCTAGCTGTGGCTGTCGGCTACGGACACGGCTATGGACACGGATATGGTCTCGGCTACGGACACGGCCTTGGCTATGGCTATGGCGGTCATGGTTACGGCGGTGTTGTGAAGGCTGTCGGCCTCGGCTATGGTCACGGATTTGGCTATGGTCATGGCTACGGCTATCATGGCTGAATTAGCAGTAATTAAAAGGTAATCATGTTTTGCGTGCCCACGCTTGTGTCGTCCTATTGTTGTTACTCTGTCCGCACTATTATGTACTGTTATGTAGTAAGATGCAATGTAAAAGCCCAACAGGATAATTATTCCGAAAGTAATAGATGGTCATTGACTGCAGAAAACACTGATTCATCTCATAGAATACAAATATTCTTTTCCCACCGAAGCGCTCACCACCTTAAATCTATCTCCGATGTGTGAGGATTCGCGCAGTAAAATTCTCCTATATAGTAAAATCAAGTAACAATCTTCATAAATGCTACATTGTTTAAAAAGCCTGCACTGTATCTCATTTCTGCAAACGCGTAAGCAATAATATTAATCTCAGTACTACTCGCAACGGCGGTTCAGTCGTTTTGCTGCTGAGCACGAGGTTGCGGGTTCACTTCCCTGCCATGGCAGCCGCATTTCAATGAACACGTCAAGGGACCCACGATGGTCCTATTTCATCCGTCTCTAGTTTAGACGCTAGACAGTGCCTGAAAAATATCTACAATGAATGCATCTACGGTTTTCAGTGCGATGCACTGCGGTAATTTCGCTCTTGCACTTCTTTTCTTCCAGGACAGAGCTTTACCACCGGAACGGGGCCGGCAAAAGTGCCATGAAGTTCGATGCGTAGGCCCTCAAAATAAACAATCTATTTATTTCCGAAGGGAATCACGATGAGTCTTTTTTTTCCTTTTTTTAACAAATGGCTCTTGCTGTTGGGACTTGTTGCAGTTTTTGTGTTGACAACTTTCCTGTATATGTATAAGGTGCTCGAAGTTAGTGCATAATAGGTTTTACACAAGACACGTGCACTCAAACGACCGAGCGCTCAATCTAAAGGCTGGTGTTGGCAGCTTCTGCCCAACGAGCACAGGATCGACGTGTTATTCATGGCCCTGTCGGATGCCACTTATTGCGCTTGTAATGAACAATTTGGTCGTGCGCCCCGCTTTGGTGCAGGTACCTAAAGTGGTTAAGAATTCCTATAGACCACGGGGTTGTAGCTCCAATCCCAAACTCTCATTCCTTCTATTCTACAGCAAAATATAATTAACTCAAAGTCAGTGGAAAGCCCGTTTCTGCTCAGCTACAATAAAGCACGCAAGCCAACTGAAAATAACAAGAGTGACGCACAGCGCAACGTGTAAGTTCTATGAACTTCGGCTGAGCGGTGGTCTTCCGGAACTTACACCATGCTACACCAACCAGCCCAAAGGGGTTGTCCCATATTAACCAAAGCGCCAAATTATGTGGAAAAACAATAGTTATAAAAAAGCATTGTGGGCATGGTATACGCCTGGCACCCTAAGGGTTGGGTCAACAATCACAGTATGTTCTCGCATAGGACGTTTGTTGTGATAATGGAAGAAGTGAAAACTTGATGAGATGACTGGTCCTCGAACAGCCCGTTTGTTTCTTTCGGACTCACTAAGTTTAACACTCAACGAACCACTCAGTTGCTCTAAGCAATAAATAATCTTACACGGAAAATAAATAATAATAGACACAAGGAAAACGGTCTCGTCAGAACCGAAGCTTTATTCAACGGTATTACGACAAGCAGGCGAAGATAAATAAAGACCCATCAATGTGGGCCTTATCGGGCACAGATCACAAGATCACGGGTTCGATTACCAGCCGCGACGGTCACATTCCTACGGGATGTATCAACGCTGGTGGTGTATTGTGCGTCGGGTGCACGGTAAACGACCTTGAGTGCCCGAAATCTGCACGCTCAATGTAGCGGAAAATGGGTCGAAGCAGGAGTGGGTGTACATAAGATTATAGGAGCAGAAGAAACAGCGCAAGGACCAGGACATGGCGTTGTATGTCCGCCACTTCGTTACGCCCTGTACTTCGCGTTGTTTTTTTTTCTGCTCAATACGTGAACCCCTAGGCCAAATGCGTATGCTCCCGAAGAAAAGTAATATTAAGAAAAGCAAGTGTAACAAAGTGGTTGCGTAATAAAAAAAAGTTGGATGATGAATTCGGAATTAAAATCATTGTTATTATGCATAGGTTATGTTACATGCACCGGGTACACAGGATGAGATCCCATAGTCAGACTGAAGGGGGGACCTCATATGACATCTAACCTAATTATTTATTTATTAACAGCGAAGCTTTTTAAGCCAGCCGTAATTTGTGGGGCGTACCAAGAAACTACAAAGAAAGAAAAAAAAACTTTCTTGCCGAGGCGGCATTCGAACCCGCGTACCTCCGGTCCCAAAGCCAGCGTCGTAACCATTAGGCTATACAGCCTTTTTGTGTCATTGATTGCCATTTCACAAACACAAACAAAGATTATCAGATACACACGTACATATTCTAAATACACCAGCTACAACTCGGCCAGTGTATGTGACTTAAAAATGCTTCACAAAAGCCAATTGATCCAATATAGGCAGCCACTCTGGGGGTTCACATTGGGCTTTGAACACGTCTGGGGTGTAGATCATACTCTCAACAAAATAGTGCCTTGCTGAGTGAGTTTGTATATGAGCATGTCTAATATCCATCCTCGTCTTCCATAGGCTATGCAAGCAAAGCAACATTAGCATATCACTCGGCACTTCCCCTGTATCCGCACATGGAAGAAGCCGGATTCCGAAAGGGCTTAATGGCAATTCTTTTTTAAGAGTTCTTTGCAAGACATCCCACAGGAATACGGCATCCTGGCAGTCTAGAAAAAAATATGTTCTATTGTTTCCGGTTTCCTACAGATTAAACAGTTTACTGACCAAGGTACAAAAAGACCTTTACTTTGTAACCGTCGCTTTACAGGGAGAGTGTCGGTATGTATTTGAAAGAAAGTATGTTTTCACTGAGGGCCTAACCGGCATTTTTAACACGCTTTAGCACATCGCGTTCAGGGCCTAGCTTGTAGACAGCTCGATAGGCAGGTGTTTGTAAGAATACATCAAGAATATCACAATACAAACGCTTTCCCGTAACATCAGACAAGTATTCATATGAAAATCTTGCCTTGAGCAAGGGTATATATAGACATAAACAGTTCACGAAAATAAGAACTAAGCGGTCCTGCTTTCAAAGAAAACGATGATACAACAAAATCAGATAGATAATGCTGTATTCGTGCTTGGATCACATTTCTCAAAAATACATCAGTTTGATCCCGCACAAAGAAGAATCTGTTCACCAACTGCTTGAAGGACAGATGCGAGAGCCCTATAGACCCCCATTTTTCACCTTATGAAACAAATTGCACCAGCTGGTGCGCTCCCTCTGCGATCCCCATATAAAGGTCGCATATACTCGGTAGATTTTTTGAACCGAGCTTCTGGCCATGGTCATCACTTGCAACACGTAGAAAAGTTTAACAATTAAAAAAATAGAGCAAACGGTAGCTCTTGCAAATACTAAAAAGTTATGGCCACCCCATTTGTCGGTGGTACTTTTGACGCGCTTGTTCTCCTCAGACCAATATTCTTCCGCATTTCGGCAATAATGTAGTGGAACTCCGAGGTACTTTCCTGGGGAAGCTGTCCAATTCATATTGCACTACACATCGGGTGTGCACTGCCAGATTCCATGCCAAAATCCAAGGCATTTCGGCCAACTGATCGTGCTACCTGTTGCTTTGCAGAAAGCTATAGCTATTTTGACAACTTCTTCCACGATTTTCTCATCAGTACAAAACACGGCTATGTCGTCCGCATACGCTAGAACCCTAATTTCACTGCTCAAAATGTATAGCCTTGAATACGTGGTGTTGCAAGTAAACCTAAACAAAAAGGTTCCAGGTAAATCGCAAAAAGAAGAGGAGACAAATGACATGCTTGTTTCACGCTTTACCGCACAGGAATTGAATCACTTAATTCTTTGTTAATCACAAAATTTGGCTGTACAATCATGATCCACCATTTTCACACCTTCAGTAATCCCAGATCCAACATTTACATGCTCCAGCAGTAAAAACAAAACTTCACGTACAACTTTATCGAACGCTTTGTGTAAGTCTAACTGAATATTGGCTGCGCGGTCATGCATTGCGTCACAACATTCCAGAATACTTCTAGCTTTGTGCATGTTCGTAAAAATTTTTCTACCTTTAATGCCACACTTTTGATGCGGGCCAACAAGGGACTGAATAACACTTTGGAGCCGTGTAGCCAACCCTTTCGTGTACATTTTGTAGTCTGTTTGGCCAAACTAATGGGATGGTAAGATTCGATTAAAAGTCACTTTACAGGGCCATTAGTTTTGGTGATCAGTACTACATGCGCTGTCCTAAAAGAGAGGGGTGCTTGCTTTTTTTTCATAACATTCAGCGATCACTCGATGTGAAGCCTTTGCCAATTCTGCCTTAAAAAAATTTGTATGCGGCTGCACCCAGTCCATCCGGCCCAGGTGACTTGCCGTTACTTAATTCATCTATGCCGCTTCAATTTCTGCCAGGGTAATTTCCGATTCCCGTGACTCTCTAACCGTGTCTTCTAATATTGGCATAAGGGACAGAAAGTCAACTCGGAAGCGCTTGGGGTCATCAATTTCTTGGCCAAGAAGCTCTGTGTAAAATTCAACAAATGCAAGTGTTATCTCTATGCTTTCTTTGGTAATTTTGTTACGATATCGAATTTCATTTATCGCTTCATTTACTGCACGCTTCTTTTCTTCACTAAGCACAGGCTTAGTGGGCGTTTCGCCCAGCCACGACCTTCCCGTACGCGCCCTTATCATCGCGCCGCGGTACTTATCGTCGATCAACTCGAGCTTTGCTTTCACCTCTTTATTTCTTTTTTAAACGATCCAGGCATTTCATTTTCTACACCTACCATATACTCCAGCTCACTGCGTAACTGCTTTTCTTGTTGCCTTTCCTTGTGACGTAATACACACGCTCTATCAATTGCAGCAATTTTTATGTCACATTTAAACTGTCCCCACACTGCTATGAAGCTGTTAGTTTCAGTACGTGGGGCATTTGAAAGACATTCTTTGGCTCTTGTGACAAATACTTCTTCTTGCAGCAGTTTCTCAATAAACTTCCATAGGAACCAATTAAACTTCACAACCATTCGTTTTTCGCCATTGGTAACCATTGGCGTAACCATTGGCGTAACAATGGTCACTAAAACTAAGGTGTTGTGTTTCATAAGAGGAGCACAGTGGTACAAACTTTGCCGGTATGCTAATTCTATCTAGCCTCGCATCAGAATAACCTCGAAAATGTGTATACCGTGCTTGGCCATCTAGTGTCATGACATAACCGATGTCCTCAAGCTCTCTCTCAATCACTATTGCACTCAAAAGCTCAGCTCTACAGATGCAATTAAAGTCCCCTAGACCAACAACATTTCGTTCTGTTTCCAAAAACCCTTCTGCATACCTAAAAAAATTTCACGTTCATGCATTTTGTTTGGTGTGTAAACGAACACAGCACGCCAATGTAATCAAGAAATAATAATATCACATGCAACCAGTCTCCCACTATCGCAGGCGGACACTTTTTCAACAAGCGCCATGCTATTGCGAATCAAAATGACGCAGCCTCCTGACCGTCCAACAGCATGGCAAAGACATATAATGTATCTAGAGCGAAAAATTTGAACCATTTGTTCTGTTGGCTCCTCGCTTTCAATTTTTGTTTCTTTTACAGCCAGAAGGTCAACGTCATTTTCTAAAAGAATGGGACTAATGTGACATTGCCTCCTGCGCGAACACAGTCCTTTCACATTCAATGTCGCAACACGATGGCTAGATTTAAAGTTAGTCGCCATTTCATGGAGGTTGCTTGGCCAGGCGTCCTACTCACATCGCAACAGTGGGTTTTTTGTGATCCTCGTTGAAGTCCTCTGGAACGTCCTCTGTGCCTACACCACCTCCGCTAGTGCGGAGGTGGTGTAGGCACAGCGTAACTTACTGGCTGCTACTGCTAGATATTAACTTGGTTGCTGCTAGGTCTTAACTTGGTTTAACTTAACTACGCATGTAGGAAGGTATTCTCGAGCGATCATTTTCGGAGGTACCTTCCCTTTCACGACATTGCGCGACTAGCGCTGGACACGTCGGCGCCTACGAGCGACAGCGCTCCTGGCATGCCACAAACATAGGCAGGCTAACCAAGGTTGGCACAGTGCCAAGAACGCTGTCGCTTGTCGACGCCGAACGCGTTGGAGGCTAGCCTCTCGATATCAATTGGCCAGCTTCACTGTGTCTTGAACTTTGCGCGGCCTAGTGCAAGCTTTCGCCTTTTTTATTACGTAGATAAAAAGAGTAGACGTCATCCATGGATATCGCAATGTTAAAAATCTTTTTTTTTGTGATTGAACAGTAGTAGTAGAGGCTGCAAGACCGTCTAAAACAGTGATGGCAATTTTTGCAATGGCAATTTCCAGGTCACCTTAGACAAGGACCCGGCTCCCAGTTAGTACTAGCTATGATTTCTTTAAATAGAAATGAGTTGGATGCTTCTTTGGAAACTCTAAATCATGTCGATCACTGGCAACGTTTAATCGGACAAAGACAGGGTACTGATCAGTTATTGAAACCTAAATGACACCAGATTTAGAGAGATTTAATAGGTTTGATAATACGTTGCCTATAGCAGATCCCAGTCCGTCATATGTTCATCGGGTGGGAACACTTAAAGGCATTCGTAACCATTTCCAGTTACGCATTTATTGGGATAATCTTAATATTGCAATGAAGAAGACGGTCAAGTCAAGTCAAGTTTATTTACCACGTGCACAAAGTACAGTTAGAGTGTACTAGAATATTTTGAGTGGCGCGACCGGCGGCCGTGGAGAGGGCCTTTTCGTCTAGAAAAGTAGCGGCCGCGCTGTAGTCGACCACTCTTGAAAGCGTCGTACGGCATCGCAGGCGGCTGCTTGCCGGTGCGTTTGCAGAAACGGCGAGTTTCCACGAAAGGAACGTAGAAATTAATGTTTCATCTGAACTGAACTACATTACTGTCCCGGCTACAATTAATCCGCGCCGAGCGAGCACCTGGCTTAGTCGAAGTGTTTTTTTTATGATGCCCAAAATGATTGTAAGATCATTGCATGGTGAAGTGCGACAATAACCTTATTCTAGAAAACCGTATTATTATTCTGCTGCTTGGAAATTGGATCAAACGTCGCTATTTTAGCGATCAGTGCCCATCATTCATTTTATTACCTGCTTAATTATAAATTTTCTTGTACAAAACTCATCCTAATGAGCACAGCGGAGTGTGTGAGCCGTATTGCAATAACTGTATTGTCACTTGGTAGTGACGGTCGATAACACAGCAGCAAAACTGTCAATGATAAAACTAACTCTTCAGTGGGCGAACCTGTGCCCAAAAAAAACCGGCCACACTCAATTTAAGCACAACATAGCGGCGAACACACTTGCCAATCTGATCAGCGGGTCCAGCGCGTCGGCGTTTATACTTGACTCTTTCTCTACGCATGAGTCATCGAAAGTTACAGAGTAATCGCTGGTGCCGGCATGTCTTCCAGAGGAGGAGGAAAAAACTTTATTAAAAAAATTCAGACAGTAGATCTGAAGGCCTTGGCCTCTAAGTGGCCTCGGTTGAGGCGACCTGCAGAGCTCAGGTCGTGAGATGTTCTTGGACGGTCTTGTCTTCTGACCTTAAGAGGGCCTCCCAGGCTTCCTCCGAGGGAGCTGGCAGTAGTTTTTTCGGAGGGGGCTTGGCAGAGCATCCCCATAAAATATGATTTTGGATGGCCATCTGGTTCTGGCCACAATTTAGGGAAATTGGGTCCACCTGTCCGCACGTAATATATGCCAATCTGTGTGGGCAGGGGAAAGAGTCAGTTTGTATCTGACGTAAAATCGTGGCCTGTTCCCTGGATAGCTCCTTATTAGGAACTGGATAGATTTTCCTAACCTCTTTGAAAAATCTGGCAAGTTCATTAAATGTGGTCGCTGGCTCGCTCCAGAAGTCCGCCGAGTCTGAGGAGCACCCCGCCCGGTTGGTTAAGCCTCGGGCTGTTTGGTGCGCTGCCTCGTTCCCGGCATTTCCCGAGTGAGCAGGGACCCACACTAGTTCTGTGGTGTGGTCGGTTTGGAGAGAGTTGATGATACTATTCGAATGTTTGCCTATGTGTCCCTTAGCGTAATTTGTGACGGCACGCTTGGAATCACTTAGGACTTTTTTCGGTTTGAGAGTGAGTGCTAGCGCTATGGCCGCCTCCTCTGCTTCTAGGGTGGAGGGTGATTTAACGGATGCTGCAGTTCGGACGGCACCGTCTCTAGTCACCGCACAGATGATGTAATTTTGGGGGCCCTGTTTGGCCGCATCTACATAGACCACTTCTGTGTCATGTTTAAGTTTTTCGTCAAGTGCCTCGGCCCTTGCTTTGCGTCTATGATCATGTCTACCGGCCAGCATGTGTTTGGGCAAGGGGCGCACCAGTAAGTGTCGTCTTATCTCGTCTGGTAACCTTTTTCTGCCCGCTGAGGCTGAAACGGGGTCAACTCCCAGCCGTCCTAGGATGTATCGACCCGTCTCCGATCTGGACAGACGTTCCCTTTGCGATGTTCTGTGTGCTTCTATAAGCTCGTCTAGCGTGTTGTAGACTCCTAGTTTGAACATTTTGTCAGTGCTGGCATAACGTGGAAGGCCTAGGGCTGCCTTGTATGCCATGCGTATTACACTGTCAATTTTTGTCTTGTCGCAGAGGCGGAGATGGTAGTACGGGAAGGCATAGACGATGCGGTTTATCAGAAAAGCCTGAGTTAACTTGCATACGTCAGCTTCCCTCATACCTCTACGTTTTGTGGCTATCCTTTTGATGAGGCCAATGATCTGCTGGGCTGTGTTCTTAAGACGGGCAATGGCCTCCGTGTTCTGCGTGTTATGTTGGACTAGCATGCCGAGCACACGAATAGTTAAGACCGGTTGAACTGGCCTGCCGTTCATATTCACTGTTATGTGGACATCTGTCCTGTCGTCACGAGGCTTGTTAGACTTATCTCTGATAATCAGTAGCTCAGATTTCTGCGCCGAGCAAGTTAGTCCGTTATGTTGGACATAGCTTTGCACCGTGTCCACCGCTTCTTGCAATGCCTAGCATATGTCTCCATCCGAACCACTGTTGGTCCAGATGGTAACATCATCCGCATATACGGAGTGCTTAATATGGGGGATTTTGTTGAGTAGCGGTGGTAGCTTCCTCATAGTCACATTAAAGAGAAAGGGGGAGAGGACAGCGCCCTGGGGTGTGCCTCTGGTGCCTAGGCCAAAACGGGCGCCCCTAAGTCCCCCTAAATGGATCTCCGCTGTTCTGTCGCTAAGAAAACTGGCGATGTAGTTGTAGGCCCGTACACCCACATCCATTTCGGACAAACCTGTCAGTATAGAGGCGTGCGATACGTTATCAAAAGCCTTACTGACATCCAGGCCCAATATGGTACGAGTGGCTCTTACGGGTCCGGGGTGTAAGATGTCGTTTTGGATCTGCCACATGATATCTTGCGTGGATAGATTTGAACGGAAGCCTATCATGGTATGCGGGAAAAGTTCACCGCGTTCCTCGAATTCGTTGAGTCTGCCTAAAATGACATGCTCCAGTACTTTGCCTAGGCAAGACGTGAGCGATATGGGACGCAGATTTTCCCAGCTCAATTTCTTGCCCGGCTTGGGAATGAAGATGAGTTTTGCATGTTTCCAACTCTCTGGAATAATGCCTTTGGCCCAGTAAGAGTTGAGAATTTTGGTAATTTCGGAAATGGAGTGGTCATCCAGATTTCGCAGCATCTTATTTGTTACCTTGTCTTCACCGGCTGCTGCTGTTGTTTTAATGCGGAGTAAGACTTCTCTAACTTCCGCCTCTAGAATATCTCTATCTAACGTTTCATTTGCCTTTCCTGTGTACCCGGCAGGTAGGGGGATATCTTTTTGGCAATTGAAATACCGATTTTTTAGTTCTTTTATCAAGTCCTCATCATCCCCTGGGAATGAATGCGCGATGCGGTGTAAGTTTTTCTGTGAGGTCGTCTTGGTGTGTTCCGGGTCAAGCAGATGTTTTAAGAATGACCAAGTGCTTTTGCTTCCCAACTGCCCATCTAGTCTATCGCATAGCTGATGCCAGTGCTCCTGACTCAGTTGCTCTGAGTATTTTTCTATGTCCCGTTCTAGTTGAGCTATTCTCTTACGTAGGGTACTGTTATGTTTCTGGTTTAGCCATCTTTTCTGAAGACTACTCCGTGCTTCCCAGAGGTGGATGAGTCTGGAGTCCGGTTTGGGGCCGTCCTCCTCTTGTACCAGTTCCGTAGTGTTACTTTCGGCGTCCTTGACGAGGGTATGTACCCACTCATCTAGGTCCTCAATGGGTGTATGCTCTCTTTTTGCTCGGACGTCCCGGAAGGCGTCCCACCTGGTGTGGCACACCTTCCATTTCCTCCTCTTGCATCCCCTACATGAGACCTCCGTGGAGATGATGTAGTGGTCGCTACCTACATTCAGCTCCAGGTTTTCCCATTTCGGCTGGTCAGTGTTTTTAGCGAATGCTAGGTCCGGCAATGTATTCCTAGAGACGCTATTACCCACACGCGTGGGTCTGTCTGCATCGTTTAGAAGGGTGAAGCCTAGCTCCTGTGCGGTTTCCCAAATTTTGGTGCCCTTCTTTTCACATTTAGGGTAGCCCCATGCCGAGTGATGGGCGTTGAAGTCGCCCAGGACTAGTAGCGGCGCCCTCTGGGCGACCTTTAGGGCCTTACCAAAAAGTCTCGCCGTGGCCTGACTCTTATCTTTAGGTGGACTATAAATATTTAGAACGTATAGTGGGTGGTCAGACCGTTTTTTGGGTAAGATTTCTACCATTGTGTATGGTATGTTAACATTTTCGAGTTCTAACTGATTAGCCGTGAGATTTCTATGTACCATCAGTGCGGTGACCGGGGCGGTGCCGGCCGAGGTAATTTCGTTATAGGCTGTATAGCCCGAAATTTTGGCGGCAACCCCAGTCTCCTGGAGAGCAATAACGTCTGGTCGAATTTGGGAATTTTGAATGATGAGCTCCAGGGCTTGGCGTTTTCGGCCAAAGCTCCTACAGTTCCATTGCCAAATCACTGTTACGTCTGCCATGATGGGAGCCTAAGTGGTTCCACTCGTGCCGAACTAGCACTGTGCGACCTTATGGGCCCCCTCCCAATCTTGGAGGGGTGCTGCTACGTGGTCGTGGACTCTCGGCCATCGGGGGTGGCAGGAAGGGTTCACCTGGAACCCCGTCTGCCTCCGGCATGCCTATCTGTTTCATGATTCTAAGAATAAGGAAACTGTGATGATGAGTCATTTCCTCAATCTCTTTAAGCCTTTTGGTCTGTTCTTCTGCAGCTCTAGCCTGTTCCTGTGCTAGCTTTTCTATGGCTGCTTCAATTCTAGCGAGGCGATCTTCCGGCACTGCAGCATTCTTTGCAGAGGTGACTGCTTGGCTCTCCGCTTTACACTTAGCGGCGCGTCCGTTATCCACCTCCATGTTGTTGCTCTGTTCATTATCGCGTCTAACAGTAGCCACGATTTCCTTTGCATTTTGCGTCAAAGGGTCCTTGGGGTTAGGCTTACTTTCCAATAGTCTAATTTTGTTGTTGGCTTTAGCCAGAGCCTGCTGCAGGCTCTTCACCTGTTCTGCCAGCTCCCTTACCTGGGGGTTTGGCGGTTGGGTCGTCTTGGCCTGGTGACCTGGTTTGTTGCCATTCCAGGTCACTTGCGTGCTCGGCCCGCTATGTTGCGCACCACTGGGTCTGGACGACGATCTGCCTCGGCTCTGGCTCCGGCCTTGTAGAGGTGGGAAGGATTCCGAGCGATCCCGGAGAGTTTCTTGGGTCCTTTGCCTGGAGCGGGATGATCTGGTCGTGGTTGAGTTTTGCGCCTGGCTATTAGAGTTGGAAACCCGGCCATTGTTGATCGGCTTGGGTCGGCCGGTATTTACAGCTGCGGCTGCCCGTCGGGTGTTTCCCCAGACAGACGACGCACGACGGGGTGCAGGTAGGCTTTTCCCCCTCCGGTGGTGGCGGGTGTTCCTCTCCGCATCTTCGGCACCTGGGATCTTCTGGTCGTGGTTGTGGGCATACGTCGGCGCGGTGCCCCAACTTGCGACAGTTGAAGCACGCCTCCGGTCTCTCTCTGAAGGGGTACACGTGCAAAGTGAAGCAACGGTACCTGATTAGTGTTGGCAAGTCTTTTCCGGCGAAAGTAATCACGAAGTTTTTGGAGTTGCCCAGTCTTCTTGCGTTCACGATCGGTAGCTGTGGATTTCTGCTCACCAGTTCACTTTGGATCGTTTTGTCCGTCTCGTCGATGTAGGCTCTGTAAACCACCCCTCGAATAGAGTCGTCAGGAGCGGGTACATACGCCGCCACCGGCATGTCGATGTTGTACTTCTCGTTCCGCAGTTCCGTGATGGTCCTGTATGCGTCGGCCCGCTGTCGGTCCGGCGTACTGATGGTGATTGTATTCTTGATGGGGTGAACTCTCACCTGGTCGGCTTGCTCGGCTTGTTCCACGTCGATTTTGCTGGTTGAGTGGATCGCGTCCAAGAGTGTGACGAGGCCAATATTGGCTAAGTCCACAGCACACTTGGGTCGAAGCACAATCTTATAGTCGTCTTCGGGCAGGCGAGGCATGGGTCTGCGTCGTGGTAGACGCGGCGAGCGTGCCTTGCGCTTGGTCGGAGTGGTAGCGCCTTCACTGTTTGCTCCTTCGGCGTTCTTGGGAGGGTCAGATTTCTTGCGGCCGAAACGTTTTTGCAGGTCGAGCGGGTCCGACGAGCCTCGTGGGTGTTGCCACGTTCCATCGTTCAACTCCGCAGGGTCAATATCATCGCCTTCAATGGAGTATACCATGTTTGTCTTCTCGGGCTGGGCTGGTTAGGCCCAACTGTCGCCTCCGGGCAGATGCAAGGTCCGCAGTTGAGCTAGGCCTCAATTGACCCAGCGGCGGAACGGTGTGGTACGCGTGAAAACGGCTAAATGCCACATGTCTTCCAGAAAGTACTACACAATTCGCTTCGCGCATACATGCAATCAGATTACGCAAGGTTCGGTGACAAGAGACAGCGGATAGAACCATCGATAACATTCGAGCAACTTGTGATACATGCGTCCTGCGCGGAGCGGTGACATTTGTTAGATAGTGAAACGTATTCAATCGAGAAAAATAGACGAGTACACGTTTTAGTATAGTATTTTTTTATTTAGACGCAATTCTTCCGAAGCTAGGCTATTAATTGGTAGATATTGTCTGCAATCAGAATCCTTATCCGAACTTCAAGAAGCTTAGACCTACCTCCTATGTACCTAAATGCATGCGAGAAAGAAAAGATAAACTTGCTCGGCATCCACTGCACCGTTCTTGATGGGCTAATTTGTTCCATTTTGAAAGAAAACTTTCACATGATCAAAGTGTAGGAAGCAGAATCTTTAAAGATGTCAATCTTTTTCATAGAAATATTGGGAAACTAAAACAAAAGGCAAGCATCAAATTTTACTAAGTACTAAACAAAAATGTCACAAACTTTTACACTACAATAATCTGCTGGGATGTCTACAGTGCGCAAAATTGATGTATTTTACACTGTTCTGAAATACACCCATAATTTCTTAGCGGGAATTTTTCAAAATGTTCGTAAACATTGTAAATATTTCATCTAAGCTGTAAATTGATATAGAACATTTTCCCGCTCGAGATGCTCCAACAGATGCAGTTCACACAACTGCGATATCTGTTTTTAAAGCAGGTTTACATATTGATAAGGTGCCTCATAATCAGAACTGGTTTTGGCACGTAAAACCCCATAATTTTTTTACATATTGATAAGCTTTGTTCCGTTTTTTTTTCTTGAACGCACTGTCTTTCGTGGGTTTCTGTAAAGAGTACAGCGTCTGAAATTATAATTCTGCTGCACACAGTTGCTTTACATCAGCATTATCTCTTAAATGCAACAAATTTCGCCATCATTATCACATGCGAACTGACGCCGTTTCGTCAGTGACCGCGGTGCCGGTGTTTTATTGGTTAGATATCAAGGCACATTCGGCAAAATAGTCGGCACCGGGTCAGGTCGAAGAATTGGTTTCATTCTTGGCACTCGAACTTCTGTTCCGTTATGTGCGCGTAGTCTCTCACGATGAAATGAGGCTCAAAGTGAAGCTCGCACACAGTACAATCAGTGCCGACGAGCTTAAGACTACATCCATTACTGTCCCACACAAGTCGCTGCTCTTCATCTCTGGGAGCTTTAAAAAGTGATCCCTTGCGCCCGTGGTCCGTGCGAGCGTACCCAGTCTTTCACCCAGGTGCATAACCGTGATTGAAACGCTTATTCCCCGCCCCCCCCCTTTTTTTTACCCATTTTTTTGTCATAAATGTGCAGCAGAGCTCGCACGCGCGCACGCACACACCCATCACAGGCCGGAGCGCGCCAACTTGCTTCAAGAGTGGACGACGCCAGCGCCACCGCTACTTTCTCCAAAAGAGGGGGCGCTGGTATGCAAGGCGCTTCGGTCGCGCCACTCAATAGTTCTAGTACACTCTAGTACAGTGGTGAAGGCAACCCTGGTAAAAAAGCTGCAAACATACAGCTTGCGAAAAAAAAAAGACACGGGGCCACTACCAGGCAGCAGCAGCGCACAAATCCGCAATACAAACAATAAACTTTCGTAAGTAGCTTCATTAATGCAACACGTGGTATATATGTACTTCCCTGGGCATGAATACATCTACATACATGTATTCGCGCAACAAGCGGATTGAAATTCGGGTAAATAACATTAGCGCCAGGAAAACGTATAGTGTTACACCGTTAAAAATGAAGATTAATAAGAGGAATAGTTAAAAGCAAGTTAGGTAACAGTAAAGAATGTGCACGTGCAACTTACAAGAAATTAAATGAATATACATGTGATGAGTACATTCTGAACAGGTATGGAAATAAACTTACACGTTTCAAACAGGTGAAATTTATCAAAGACAAAGATATCGCACAATAGCGTGCGCGATAGAACCGTGTCTATATTTCTTTGTTGTCTCCCAAAATAATCACATTCGTGAGTTACGTAGCCAGTTTGTGTAACATGTCATTTGTGTAACAAGCCAAACAAAAATCAGTTCCTGATGAGGAAGGTGGTCTAAATATACACGCAACGAACAACCATCTTCTTGTCGTGTGTTAAGAATGACTCATCGCACTCTACATATACTAAATCGCGATTAGTAACCTTCAGTTCTAGATCTTGCCTTCCGTGATAGCGAAGATGCGACGCGACATACATAGCCACACCACCGTGATTATTGTTGGTATGGTTACAGTATTCTTAACAGTAGTTAGAAAAATTGTATGACATTGTTCGATGTACTTAACAAGTCTCACTAACGCAGATTATAGAAATTTCATGACGGATAGGTGAAAACACATTAGTGATGCCGTCAAAATGTTTTCTTACACTACGAGTGCTAAAGTGAATCAAGGACTCGCAAGGTAAGAATAAGAAATATCTAAGTTGGGTAGGTGCAAAATACGATGCCATTGGGAAACAAAAAAAAGCCAGCTGCGGTAAGAAGATCGTTACCGGAACATTGATAGGGTCACTATCGGATCTTATGGGCAAGAACAGGCTGTCAACAGTATTTCGTGCATTTATTTGGCAGTTTTCCGACCACAGGAAAAACTACTGCTTGTATTTTGTGAGTGATAGCGCTTTCAAAAAAGGTGTCTTCTCGGGTGAGAGAAGCTAATTTACAAAAACAGCTCGAGGGTTTTCCCCCCGAAGAGACAATATTTCCAGTATTCAGCCGGGACTTGCGCGCCTTCTTTAGAAATTCATTCTTTTTAGTGCGGCAGCAAAAGCGGGCAACAAGGGTTTGCTCGCCGGAGGTTGCTGGAACGCGATGTACAGTTAGCGAAAGGGCCGCAACACCAGTTGGACTTCGATTCAGCGCGCGAGCTTTTTTAGGCGGGCCCCAGGCAATCAGGAAGCAGGATTAACGCAGCGAAGCTCCAATAAAGGGACAATTAGACGACCAAGATTTAGGAGTAGACGCTACTCCTAAATCGTTTACTTTTAGAAGTAGGTAATATTCGCTACATTAACATGCAGGGCTGTTGCTAGCAGGAAAACTGGCTGCTATTCAAACGCAGCTGAATGATGAAGCGATTGGCGTGTACGCCTTGACCGAAACGCATCTACGGGATTTGGAGCAGCCGCCTGTTATTGACAACTTTGTATGGGAAGGGTGCAACAGAATGACTCGGGTCAAGGAAAGGCGGAGGCGTAGGCGTACTAATTAGACGAGGTCTGAAGTGGCGAAGGCTAATAGATACATTTAAGGAGCATTTACGGATTAGCGGCACATGGCAAGGCAAAAATACGTGGCTGGGAGTAGCTTACTTATGGACAGGTAGTGATAGCAGAGAAAAAAATAAGGAATGGGTTGATTGCATTACAAGCGATATTAATGAGTTCAGTAAATCGGGCCAGGTGATATTAGTGGGAGATATGAATCCACACATGGACGATTTAGACAGATATACTGATTACAACGGCTCTCTAGTGCTGGATTTGTGTGATGAACAGAACCTTGTAGTAGTTAACAGGGAGAATTAGTGTCATGGACAAGTAACGTGGCAATGCGGAAACAGGCAGTCATACTACGCCTTAGCTCAGAAATGGTCTACGAACAACTAGACCAAATGATAATAGACGAAAATAGAAAAAGATACGCTGGGTAGCGATCACAGACGTTTAGCATTAAAGTTTGGGAGAGATACCAACGCAGAACACGAACCAATAGCGTCAGAATTTTTAAAAGTGAACGAAGAGCAAATACCAGAGATCACAAAAAATATAGAGAAGACAAATGAGGCTTTTCCTACAGCATTCTGGTAGACGTTATGCCGCAGGAAATAAGGCAGACACGGCAAAACACATTCTTGGATTGGAAAGAGGAAACCACGTAAGTGGTGGAACAATGAAATTAAGCAAGCTATAGAAGAGCGTAAAGAGGCAACATGGGCTCATCGAGATGCCAAAAAGTTTGGATTACAAGAAGAAGAGGTGCTCCTTAGATGGAACACATACCGATAAAAGAAAAGGGGGGCGGGTGAGCTCGTGCAAGAGAAAATAAAATGCGCAAGTGGACGTTGGGTGCATAACATTCACAAAAGAGACAAAGGCGCCCCAAAAAGATTCTGGAACCATATAAAAGCACTCGGAGCACCAAATAAAAATTAGCAAATGGCTATAACGGATGAAGACTGTAACATCTATGAAGGCGATGATGCGCTGCGGTACATCACAGACGGTATTAGGGATAACCTCGGCTCGAGAAAAAGCGTTGTTCAGACAACAGATCCAGTAACAACAGAGAGGCCTGAGAGATGAAAATTTAGCATGGAAAGATTTTATTGGAAAGAGGCAGCAGAAAATGCCCCTAGCAACACGGCAGCAGGACCCGATGAAATCCCAATACAGCTATTCAAAAACTCGTTACAAACAGCAAGGCACTGCTGACTAATGTCGTAGACCAAGTTATTAGAACAAAGAAAATTCCCGTTGGATGGCACGAAAGCAAGATGATCCTCTACAAAGACAAAGGAGATAAGGATAAGACGAGCTCGTAAAGGCCAGTTACAGTAACGTCGGTGATATTATAGAATGGCAATGCAAGCAATAATAAAACACAGAGCACTGTGGGGCCACAATAAGTATTAGGTGGTGCGTGGAATCTGGAAAGGAGTAATGGTGCCAGCGCTATCGTTCCCAAATGCAATTGTATGCTTACAATCGGGTATGTTGTTGGGGTTAGAATTTAACCAAAGATTTGTAGGCCGGTTGGCCCACGTTAACGCACGAATGAGGCAGTGCAGGGTGACATGAGTTGGGCCTCTTTTGAAGTCAGAGAAGCACAGAGCAAAATTAGTTTTGAAGAGAGACTCAGGAACATGGATGAAAATAAATGGGCGGCTAAAGTGCACAAGTATCTCTACATGAAAAGCGTGGACACAGAATGCAGGAAGAAGTCAAGGAAGTTGGCAACCAAGTACAGGATAATCGAAACTAAATAGACAATCAAGAGTCATCAGAAAGAAAGAGAGAAATAGAGACAGTCAAGTGGATGCAAGGAATGGTAACAAAAAGGACCATGGAAATTTACAAGAATGAGAACAAAGAAATTTGAAGGGAAAATCTGTACAATAACACAAAGGGCAGTACCTTGTTATTTCAGGCTCGAGCCAGTTGCCTAAGGACCAAAACATACCGGAGCAAATATTCGGAACTAGATGAGGCATGTGTATGCTGCAGTAAAGCTCCGGAGACCACTCAGCACATCCTAAAGGAACGGGAAGGTGTTCACCCAGCGAGAACCGTAGGTAACGTACAACTTCCAGAAGCGCTTAGATTTAAAGTGGAAGGAAACATTAACCGATCAGCCGTAGAGATAAGCAAGAGGCGATTAGAGTACTGGTGGGAAAAAAGCAGGGAAGAGTTTGATACGACCTGATCTCTTAAAATCATAGGTAGCGGTACAAAGTAGATCTTCAAAAAAAAAAAGAAAAGGGTTAATGAGGAGTATAAAAAATGCTAGATAAACAACATGTATCGTATACCTGATTAAATCAAGCAGGCTAGGTGACTGTTTGTCACCACACCCTTTTCAAAGGGGATGCCAATAAATCATCATCATATCAGTGTCGAGGTGCGTGGCCGAGACAGCACATAATATATTTCACCAATTGAACATATCATAAGAAGCTAACAAACAATGACACCAAGGACAACGTAGGGGAAATTACTTGTACTTACTAATTGAATTAAAGGAAGATTAAATAATGAAAACGGATGAAAAAACAACTGTCCGCAGGTGGGGAACGAACCCAGGTCTTCGCATTACGCGTGCGATGCTCTCACCATTGAGCTACCGCGGAGCCGTTTTCCCATCCACTTTCTTGGTTATTTATTTTTTACAACTAGAACTAACTCTGGGAGTGTTAGCCAGTGCCACCACGCACAAACCTAGGGGCCCGTGCGACTTTTTTCCGATGCTTGCTAACGGACGGCATTAATACTAGCGTGAAGTACTTCCTGTTGCCCGTTTTCGCCGAGTGTCCCCTGTTGTTGCATTTTGTTCTCTACGCTGATAGCTTGAATGCCACCGGGGCTTTGGGTACGATGTTTAGCGTGATCGCAGATACGACGGCTTCTTAGGCGTATACAACAGATGACCCGAGAATCTTCTAAGTCGTCGGGCAGAACACTGGTATGAACGGAGCGTACAACCTGGAGGAAACAGTAAGCGCGTTTAGGACTGTCCTTGTAACCACAACCACCGCTGCTACAGTTCTTATTAACGATGAATGCATGAATGAGTTATCTTTTACATCGAAAACTTTATATGGCTAGGCGAAACGAAACACCGTTCGCCGCATGTTTCGATAAAGGTCACCATTCACTGTACCGTCAGTTACGTCATTCTCTACGCCGCACCCAAGCGCGCGCGTCATTGGCAGCGCCGTTAGTGACATCGTTGCTGCTCTGCCCTCAACGCCGCCTCCTCGGCTCGCCGTTGTCGCATGCGCTCGATGTCTCGAGTCAGTTCGGTGGCGTGGTTAGCAGCATCCGCCCGCCACTGGCGCTTGTGTTCCACTAGAAACACAAACGTGTAACCAATAATTGAGAAATGCTTCAATACAGCGTCGGGGTTAACCCACTGCTAAACACCGGGGCCGCACGTTTCAGCTTCGCTGGTTATAACCATCTGTACGGAGTCCTTGGGCGGTGATTTTTTTGCGATAGCAATTATATGGACACTCCAAAGCAGATTTCTGCTGTCGGCGTCGTCGTCGTCGCCGTCGCTGTGAGGTTCCGTATGACGTCAATGGCGATGAAATCGTCACTGCGCTCCGGACGCTGTATGTGCAAGTGAATGGGCGCGAGGGACGCGCGCTTTCACAGGGAGCGAACGCACGTCGGAGAGCAAACGCGCGTTCTGCGCCATGCTCCCTGAAGGGCTGCAGTATTAAGCGTCTCTTTCCTTATTTCCATATATAGAGAGCAAACACGACTTTTCCCGTCGCGCGAAAGGCTGTGGGGGGCGGGAGGGAGGGAGGGAGGGAGGGAGAGAGGGGAGGCGACGTTTCGCTGCGGCACCAAATGCGTATTTATATAAAAATGCCGCGTGCGTTCGGTGCGAACGTTGGCAAAACGCCGACGGCGTCGACAAAAGTTCTGCACGCTGCTGGTGATGCGGCATGTCCAAGTTTATACAGCTGATAAAACTACTATCCTTCACCGTATAGCTCTCTACTAATTTGCTATCGCAATTTATGCTTCGCCTTTCGGGTGAAACTACAACAATTTTTTGTTTATATTTAGTTTAAGTTCCGATTAAATGGAAAGGAAATGTTTGGTGCATTATTTTCGTTTGACCATGCAATGTCCGGCTTTGTTCAATAGAAAGAGAGAGAACCAAGGAGGGAAAGACAGGGAGGGTAACCGGACGGTAGATATCCAGTTGGCTACCCTGAATTGGCGAAGGAGTACAGGGAGACAGAAAGATAAGGAAAGCTTCACACGCGTAGAAATAGGGGGAGATGAAAAAAAAAACGAAGAAAACAAAAACGCTTAACCTTGCACTCGGCCGCACAACGCTTGAAACAGGGAAGCTGGGCCATCGTAACCCAGCATTTTCCGGAAGTGCGCGCGAACTTTTCATGTTATTACTCATGATGATGATAATTTCTTTTCGCGCGTCCCGGACTTACGACCGTCACTGCGCGTTGCATAGCGCAGCTTGCAACACCGACACCACGTTCCAATGCCGACACCGCGTTCCGGGAGACCCGCTCCGTGAATGCGTCTCTCTCTCGCTCTCATAGCGCGCAGAACCTCCTCACCTCGCAGAGCACGAGCGTACGAACGCGCCAGCTGTGGACGAAGACGACGACGCTCGAACGCAATCATATGGTTCGCATAATTTCATGCTCTGCAGGCGTGGCTGTATAGCCTAGTGGTAACGACGCTCGCTTTGGGACCGGGGATACGCGGGCTCGAATCCCGCCTCGGCAAGAAAGTTCATTTTCTTTCTTTGTAGTTTCTTGCTACGCACCACAAATTACGGCTGCCCTAAACGGCTTCGCTGTTACAAAAACGAACACACACACACACACATACACAGTGGAAGGCAGGAGTGTCACAGTCGTTCAAACAGGTCGCTTGACCGGCGCAACTTCAGCAGCGCCTTCGTCGCCTTCTGGTGCGAAGACCTCATCAGAGGTCGTCTGCTCAGAAAGCGGCCGGGTCGTCGAAGCTTGCCAACGCCGCCACGAGCGACTGTCTCTGGGAGCTGTAGCGGGACAATGAGAGATGATGTAGTCGATTCTTTCCTCTCGGCCGCAACTATCACACGCAGGAGGAGGAGGAAACAACTTTATTTTGTTGATTTGGCTTAGTGAGGGGTGGCTACCTGGTGATGCCTTACATCCACCAATTGCCTGCTATCACCGACAGCACTGTCAGCCATTCTGATGCGGCAGCAAATCCATTCAAGCCACAGTTGGCGGAGAGCAGTTGCCTCGGTGTCCAGGTGGAATGCGTAGTCAGAGGGATGGACCCAGGCGGCGCAGTCGAGTATGCCGAAAACCTGGCGTGTTCCCCAAGAATCGTGCGACATCACGCGATAGCTTTCAAGGTTTACCGAAATGCAATATAGCTAAATATGCAATCCTGCTGCCAAGCGATTTGTTTTGGTGACGAATAATTTCGGGACTCAAACATGACTAAGTGCTGCGGTTGCAGAGCTGAAATTGAAGATGCCGCGAGTGCTATTCTTTGCAGTGAGTGCGAATTCTGTTTTCATGCTTCAGTATGCTCAGGCATGAGTGAACAGGAGTATGCTGAAAAGAAAAAGTCAGGTAAAAGAAGAACATGGAAGTGTGAGGCCTGCAGGCCGGGGGTATCTAAGAGTACCACACGGCCCGATGATCAAATCGGAGATGCTCAGCTTGCAATTACGATCATGGACATACACAAGACATTAACTTATCTCCTTACTTTGAATGAAAAGTTAGAGGGAATAGACAGGTCAATTCAGTTTCTGTCGGATCACTTTGATAAAATTCAGGAACGCTTGAGTGGGCAAGACGGAAATAAAAAACATAAAATCCAAGACCGACGAGAAGGAGGATCCAGCTAACGGTCTCGCCCAGCTTCAGATTGATTTTGATGACCTCGAGTGACGCAGCCGGCGTCTGAATGTGGAAATATATAGAATTCCTGAGACTGCAGGTGAAAATCTTTTAAACAAGGTAAATCCTCTTTCGAAAACCTTGTATTTGATGGAACTTGCTCTGGCTGATATTTTCGCTATTCACAGGGTGGCATCAAGGCGAGGTAGAGAGGGTAGAGTGATCCTTCGCTTTGTCCACCTGGACTTTCGAGATACGTGGCTTGAAAAAAGAAAATCCTTGAGGCAGAAACAAGATAATGTTCACATAACTGAGAATATGACCAAGCGTTCCCGGGCTCTCTTAGTAGCAGCTAAAATCTGGGCTAGGAGAGTTGGCTATCACTTTGCATGGCATTCCAATGGGAAGGTCTTGGTGCGTAGGAAGAGTGGAGAGCATGCGCCGGTCATCAGGTGTGAGGATGACTTCTCAGCGTTGAACAATTGATGCATTTGTGTTTGAGCTGTTCGTTAGTTTTTTTTTTACTGCTCTGTAAAATGGTTGACCTCGAATATATCGCCCTTCGTGAGTTAGCGAAGACGTTTGAAAGTGTACAAAGAGGATTTCTAAGATGCTTCCATTTAAATGTACAATCAATGGGAAACAAGGTGAATGGACTCGAGTGTTTGTTTAATTAAATGAAAGGTTGTTTTGATGTAGTTATGCTAACAGAAACCTGGCAATCAGATATTTCAGAAGAATTTGAACTACCTCATATGAAAACGTTCTCTGTTTATAGGCCAAGTCGTCGAGGGGGTGGTGTCACTATGCTACTTGATAATTCTTTACCTGCCGTATTGCTCGAAAAGTTCACTTTAGTTACTGCTCATTACGAGATGTTATGTGTTCAGTTTCAAGATGTCATAGCTGCTGTCTAATTCTGTCATAGTAACTGGTCTTATTTTTTTGCATTGTAGATGTTTTATTAACATTTGTAAATCAACATCAATACACTGTTATACTGGGTAGCGATTTCAATATTGACATGGGGCATGACGGCATGAAAAAGTGTGACTTTCAAACTATTATTTCATGCAACGGTTGTGAAAACATTATAAATAAATCCACTAGAATTACTCTGTCTTCGGAGGCTACCATAAACTTATTTATCACAAATTGTGATCTGTCGTGTGTGACCTGTGCTGTCCTTACGTATCCTATCAGTGATCACATGGCGATATGTTGTTCTGTAAAAACAGGTGCACCTACGTTAATTCAGAATGACATTCCTTAAAGTTATCAGCATGTCTCGCCCACCGCTTTAGATTCCTTCCGTTCAGAGATTGGCACATTGCATTGGGACAATGTTTTTTACTCAAATGATGCGAATGCAGCCTATGAATGACGCTTTTTTAGAATCCTTTATCTGTAGATACAAAAAACACTTTCCTTATCAACAGCCGAATAAACGTAAAGGTTGTCGGAAACCTTCGATTACGCGCGATCTCGTACGTAAAATTGACAAAAAAAGACAGATTATTTCGAAAATTAATGCGTACGTGCGATGAGGCGGACCTAATTGCTTTCAAGCACTTCCGAAATGCCTTAAGTAAAGAAATGAAGAAATCAGAGGAGCTGTATCACATACAAGCATTTACTTTGTGCTCAAAACGAGCAGATGTTTTATGGAGTAGAATAAACTCTTTGATGGGCCGCAATCCGAAAACAGAACAAATTAAGGAGGTACTCCATGATGGAAACTTGGTCAGTGGAGAGGCTATGGCCAACGTTTTTAATGATTAGTTCGTTTACAGTGACTTAATTACAGATCACCCGCTGCTTGCCGAACTCTGGGTCCAGAAGCTACAAACTCATTTTTCTTAGCAGGTACTATTGAACCAGAAGTCCGCACAGTATACCTCGGCTTAAAAAAGAGTCGCAGCTGCGACGCCGATGGCATGCAAAGAAAACCAGTGAAATATGTTATCGATCCGATCAGTCCAGCATTAACACGCGTATTCAATATCAGTATTTCGACAGGGGTTTTTCCTTCGAAAATGCAAAC
Source organism: Dermacentor silvarum (assembly GCF_013339745.2). NCBI lineage: Eukaryota > Metazoa > Arthropoda > Arachnida > Ixodida > Ixodidae > Dermacentor > Dermacentor silvarum. The sequence continues at coordinate 182,495,005 of NC_051158.1, read as the reverse complement.
GGCTCTCTACAAAAAGGGGAACAAGCATAACGTTGCAAATTATCAACCGATATCTATTCTCCCCGTATTTTCTAAAGGTTTCGAGAATATTATTTTTAGTCGCTTCTTCTGTTTTTGCAGCATAGATGTCCTGACAAAATCGCAATATGGCTGCCAAAAACATAAGTCTATAGAACTCGCCCTATTGGATCAAAAAGAATATCTTCTACAACAGTTTGAACAAAAAATAAAGTGGTCGGGATATTTGTGGATATCACACAAGCATTCCACTCAAGCATTGGCCAAGCATTTCACCACGGCATTTTATTCGAAAAATTAGTTACTCATTCTTACCCTATTTTTCTCTTTCTATTCCCCTTTCCCTTACCCCTAGTGCAGGGTAGCAAAGCGGACGCTCTTCTGGTTGACCTCTCTGCCTTTCCTCTCCTTGCTCTCTCTCTCTCTCTAAACCATTATGGCATTCGCGGGCTTCCACTCATGCTACTTAAAAGCTATCTGTCGCATAGATGTCAATTCGTTTCTATAAATGATTTAGTATCAGATAAGAAGAAGATAATTTCAGGGGTACCACAAGGGAGCATTCTTGCCCCTTCAGTGTTCACTTTATATATTAATGACTTAGTCCATATCTCCCCAGAAGTTAAGTTTATTATCTATGCAGATGACATCAGTATATTTGTCACCTCAGCATCAAATGTTATTCTTTCTAGTAAAGCTAATGATGTGTTACAGAAGTTAGACAGCTGGACAAGTAAAAATAAGCTAAAAATAAATGCAACTAAAACAAGAGCCGCAGTTTTTTTCATTCGAAAGGTCAACAAGTGACTTTGCAGAATAACATTGTGTTTAGAGGCTCAGATATAGAAATATTGAAGTCAGTGAAAGTACTTGGGGTACATTTCTCCAGTTGTTTGCAATATGATGATCACGTCAATAATATTGAAATAAAATCAAGCCATATAACTGAAATATAAAGCCGTATCCGGTACCTCATCCCCAACTCGGTGATATTATTGATATACAAATCGCTGTTTAATTGTTATTCTAACTACTTCTATTGGGTTTGGGGAACAACTACAGAAACAAACTTAACAAAATTAATGAGAATACAGAAAAAAAATACTGATGCTGATAGACAACGCTATAATTGTAGCCCCTAGCGACCCACTACTTAAAAATATAGGATAATGAAAGTGAATTACCTATATCAATACAGACTGCTACGAGAGCAGTGTCTTAGCTGCAAACGCTCAAACTTTTTGTTTATGGAGATGTCGAAACTTCGCTTAAAGGAAAAGGCCTACGAAACAAGAAATACAGAAGTGTGGAACGTTCCTTACTTTCGTACTAATTATGGCTTTCAAATGCTTCGATGTACTCTTCGGCGAATTCTAAATCATTACACAAGCAAAGGTATAGATGTGTCTCATTTAAGTGTCGCAGAATTAGCGGCTCTTTTTGTTGTATAAACTATGTAGCAATTTATTTAGGTGCAGAAGATTGCAGCAGGTTTCTTTGTTGTATAAGCTATGTATTGTGAGGGCGAGGCTGGGGCGAGATGCTCGAGGCTGGGCACGAAGGCAGTAACTTCGACGCAGGTCGACGTCTTTATTAATGTTGGTAAGGCATATGAAACAATACAAGGGCTAGGGTGCGCGAGCGCGACTCAAGACAACAGTGCTCCATGGCAGCGGGGCAGACACTCACTCAGCTCTCCTCTCGAAGCTAAAGGCGGGAAGAACAGGGGAGAATGCCAGACAGGTGCGGCCATCTGTGGGGCGGCTGGCGAAGTGGACGTGGGAGTCTCGGAGGTACCTCACATCCGGCCCCACTTTTATGATAAAAGTCCTCTTTGATTACAATGTCAACTAAGGCTAAGCAAAGTGGAGAAAACGCTAGACAAAGACAACAGGCAATGTATGGCAATACTAGGCATGAAGCGGTAGGAAAACAGAGGCATATGACAGGCAAATAGCAACAGACGAGGCAAGACAATAAATGTTCTACATGGATTAAAGCCAAAATCAGGCAATGACAGACTCCAAAGAAATTGCAAGGGACACAAACACAGCACTTTCAAAAGTCCACTTAATAGTCCTGAAGATGGGTGGGCAGTATGCGCTGTCTGACTGGGCGCTGATCGTTCAGCGGCAAAGCAGATGCAGTTTCTGAGCTACGTGACACACTGCCGGTTGATTGCTGCACGCTGGCAGTTTTCACTGCTGAGGGTACGAAGGCCAATCTTGTTCAGAGGACGAAGACAAAGTTGACGCTGTGTGTTCCAGGCACTTCACCCCCAGGCAGTTATGGCACATAACGTTTCAGTTGTGAAATGTGCACTGTTCTTGGCTGAGCAGAATGCCTGGTGGACGGACTTGAAACCTGGATGGCCTTAAATGTGACAGGAGTAAGACGTTCTGCTAGGCGGTAGATGCCTCTGAAGCGACGGGACAGTTTCTCAAGCCCTTGAAGCACAGGTTGTTGGCGACGGATCAACATAAAATCACAAACACTGAATGTATGCGGACGATGCGTTCTGTCATAGATGTTCTTCCTGCGATCTTGTCTTCTTCGCAGTTAGCCATGGCCTCAGTACAATGTGCTTGCACATCCAGAAGACGATCTGTGAGCGAGGTTTTGCTCACTGACCGGTAGCGTTCCGCTGGTAGCCTTGGGATATGCCCGTAGAGTAGCTCAAATGGACTGAAGCCAGTGCTTAATTTGAGTGTAGTGTTTACCGCGAATACTGCTTCCTCTAACTTAGTTATACATGACGGCTGATTTTCTGGGGAGGCCTTGCGGAGGACAGATAATAATGAGCCGTTGCTGCTTACACAACTGGAGAAGAAAACGAAAAATTACAGCGCTAGCAATGCAAACAGACAGGCAAGTCGACGTGGACTTCGGCTGTACGGCACGGCATCGGGCACTCAGTCTATGCAATGTTCCACACCTTGGAAATGGCCGATGTCCTCCTCATCACGAGCAGATGTGAGATGATGATCTGAAAGGGCCATAGCCAGAGCTACTTGCTGCATCTCTGATAGGTCCTTTGCAAGAAAAGCGGGAGGAAGGTCAGGATGAATTGTTACAGCTACTGTACCTTCTGGAGCCACAGTGGCTTGTTCTGGCAGGCTTTTGCACAAAGGCTTCCAAAGGGACTCCATGCCTGTGAGAGGTGCTTCCTGGAGACCGCCTGAACATGGCACTTCAGTACATTGAGCTAGGAAAGACTGCCGAAGAATTACTGCGCATGAGGCACGGGGATACATCTTCTGGTGCGCCTGTATGACTGTACCAGAGGCGAGAAGGTGGATTTTCGGCTGGATTTGGAGGCTCGAACACAAGTCTTGTATTGCAGGCACGAAACCAATCTTCACCCAGTATCACCGGCAAGACATTATTGCTGATCACAGCGGCTTCCACTAGGGCTGTTATGGGGCCCACTGTAATCTTCAGGCAGATCGTGCCTTCGGGATGCATGCTTGATCCACCAACAACGGCTAGGGGCTCGTGTGTCCAGGGCATCAGTGGAAGACTCTTGATTGCAGACTTGGTCACTATAGTTATCTTGGACCCTGTGTCCGGGAAGGCATCGTAGAAGCCCAAGAGTGTAATGTCAGCTGTAAAGAATGAACACTCCAGATGGGAGCCATGGACGTCTTCCAAAGGGCTTGTAGTAGCGCAGGGGCTGCTGCTGATGTTGAAGCTGCGGCTGGCTGCTGTGTGACAGTCTCTGGCTTTGTTGGGCACTTCAATGCTAGGTGACCCTTTTCGTGACACTCTAAGCAAACAGCTTCGCTCAATGACTGTCCTGGTCGAAACACAGGGGCACCATAACATTGTGACAGAGCTGAGTACCGAGCTTCCTTCTCAGCAGGCGGTAGACCTGCTATGCGACGGTTATGTGGAAGACTGGCAGGGTGAGACGGGGGCACACGGATGTGCTTGAAACTGCCGACTGTTGGAGGTGCCACTGAATGCATTAATGATGCAGAAGAGACTTGTCTGGAAGGTGTAGTTCCGTTATTTTGACTGCGAAGAGTATGCTCAGGATGATCAGCCAGGTTGCTTGCGATCTGCATATGTTACATAGCCCTGTCAAGCTGGGTGCATATATCAATGAAGCTGGATACTGTTGATGGGCGTTGCGCTGCTACGCTTTCGCGGTTCCCGCGCACTGAATGCTGTGAAGGAGATATTCCACCTTCTGAGGCTCCGCCAGTGGCGCTGGACATTTATCGATTACTCGAAGCTTTGCGTAGGCGTAGTCGCGAAGTGACTGAGAGCTCGACTGTACTTGGGACATAATTTGCTGCCGACATTGCAGTAGAGTAAGCTCGTTGGCGAATGCGTCCAGGAACTCTTTACGCCACGTATCCCAAGTCGGGAACTTCGCGCCAAGATTCAGGTGCCAGTTTTTCGCAGTGCCTCTCAACTTGCTTGCTGCGATGAGGCGGGTTGTTTTTGGCGACCACGAAGTGAGCTGCTGCGCTCGTTGAATCTCCTGAATCCACAAACGCGCACTTTGCTTGTGACAGTCCGCGAACAATGGCAGGGTAGATGATACGTCGGGCATGGTGGTCACTTGCAGCTGTGGCAAGGAAGGGGCCTGGTACTGCGGTGACGACATTGGGGAAAATGGCACTCCAAATGGTGGCTGGGGGTACCATGGAGTCGTTACAAAGCTGGGTGGTGTTTCAAAAAGGTGCGGTTCTTGTGGCAGCCAAAAAAACTTCATGCATTGGCACGGCTGCGGCGTTGCAAACGAGCGGCTGCGTGGGGTAGGACCAGGGTGGCGGTGGGACGTACGAGGTGGGCGCATACACTTGCGAGGTTGCACCTGGAATTGCTTGACAAACCGTTGGAGTAAGGGGCGAGGCATGTAACTGCACTCTGGCCGAGGAAACTGATGCCGAGGCTGGTCTCGGTGCTTGTTTGGGAATCGCTGCACGAGCTTCCTCCAGACACGCTGTCAAACGTTGAATCAGGTCGTCTCTTGACCCGGTAGCGTCGATTCCACGGCGAATGAGCTCGGTTTGCAGAAACTCGGTGCTGAAGAATGCTACGGTGGAAGCGTTGACTTCTGCCCAATTCAATCCCGGCATGGCGCTTACTTGGCGGGAGCAAGGAGGTAGACAATGGAGGCGACTAGACGTGCCTGTCAGGAGCGCGGCACGGCGTGAGCGAACGGCGAGGCGAGATTCTTGGTCGACTGCGCCAGATGTGAGGGCGATGCTGGGGCGAGATGCTCGAGGCTGGACACGAAGGCAGTAACGTCGATGCAGGTCGACGTCTTTATTAATGTTGGTAAGGCATATGAAACAATGCAAGGGCTAGCGTGCGCGAGCGGGACTCAAGACAACAGTGTTCCATGGCAGCGGGGCAGGCACTCACTCAACTCTCCTCTCCAAACTAAAGGCGGGAAGAACAGGGTAGAATGCTAGACCGGTGCTCCCATCTGTCGGGCGGTGGGCGAAGTGGACGTGGGAGTCTCGGAGGTACCTCATAGTATAACCATGTTTTCAGTTTTTCTCTACGACGATCTTTACGTAAAACAATGTGACAGTAAAAAAAAGTGCTGTGATAACTAGTGATGCCCTTCAGCTGCTGCCATTGTACACGAAGGATGCGGAGGATCCCTCAAGCCGTCATTTGAACGGTTTTTCCCTCCGCCTCCTGTTACACTGTACTGTAACGAAGCAAATAAAGCAAGCAATCAATCAATTTATACGCACAAATGTTCTTTCATCGAGCGGTTTGAGTTCAGCCATGTGTAATCTGGCCAAGGATGTTGAGGATGCCTGAACCGCTTATATAAGTGTAGCGTACTGCTAAATTTCGAGTTTACAGCGAAGCTGTTTATGCGGACCCTGTGCCGGGGTTGGACTTCGCTAAAATGGGGCCACGTGACTTAGCGGGAGAGGAGTGGAAAAGAAGAGCTCAACCCAGACCTCAAGGCCCACATATAATACACATATACACATCAAAAATTATGCCTTAACGGTAAGTCTTTATCGCAATAAAGAAAAAAAAGCAGGGGGAAAGGGGTTGGAGTGACCCCTAAAAAGGGTCCACGCGACTTAACGGGAGAGGAGAGGAAAAGAAGAGCTGAACAGGGGAAATTGGTTGGAGTGACCCCTTTAACCATGTGAGAATGCTGTGAGAGGGAGCTGATGAAAAGGCGAATGGGGAGGGGCATTGACGTAAGTCGCGTCGTCGCCCGTGTCCCGTGCGTGGGGGCACGTTAAGGATCTTTGGTGGTCAAAATAATCCGGAGTCCCCCATTACGGCGTGCCTCAAAGTCCCTTCTCTTGGTATCAATTCTGTAACTCTAATGGCCAACCTATTATCCATCCTACGCATTACATAGCCTGCCCAGCTCCGTTTTTTCTTCATACTGTGAACTAGAATACCAGAAATCCCCGTATGCTTCTCTGAGTTAGGCCTAACATTTTTCGTTCCATCGCTCTTTCTGCGGTCCTTGTTCTCGAGCTTCTTTGTTAACCTCCAAGTTTCTCCCCATATGTTAGCACCGGTAAAATGCAATGATTGTGCACATTTCTTTTCAACGACAGTGGTAAGCTCCCAATAAGGATTTGGCGATGCCTGCCGTGTGCACTCCAACCAAATTTTATTCTTCTGTAAATTTTCTTCTCATGATGAGGGTCCCCTGACAATAATTGACCTAGATAAACGTACTCATTTTCAGACTCTAGAGGCTGACTGGCGATCCTGAATTCTTGTTAACTTGCCAAGCTATTGAACATTATCTTTGTGTTATGCATATTAATTTTCAACTCCACTCTTACACACTTTAGGTTAAGGGCCTCAATCGTTTGTTGTAAATCGTCGCAATTGTTGGTGAATAGGACTGTATCATTTGCAATCCGAAGGTTGCTGAGATATTCGCCGTTGATCCTCACTCCTAAGCTTGCCCAGTCTAAGAGCTTGAATACTTATTCTAAGCATGCAGCCAATAGTATTGGAGAGATTGTGTCTCCTTCCCTGACTATTTTCTTGATAGGCAACTTTGCACTTTTCTTGTGGAGAACCAATGTAGGTGTGGAATCTTTGTAGACATTTTTTCAAGATATTCGCGTATGCCTCCTGGTACTCCTTGATTACGCAATGACTTTATGACTGCTGGTATCTCTACTGAATCAAATGCATTTTCATAATCTATGAAAGCCATATAGAGAGGTTTATTGTACTCCGAAGATTTCTCGATTACCTGATTGATGACGTGGATGCCTGTGATCTATTGTAGAATATCTCTTCCTGAAGCCAGCTTCTTCTCTTGGTTGATTGAAGTCAAGTGTTTCCCCGATTCTTTTGGAAATTATCTTGGTGAATATTTTATACAAAACTCAAAGCAAGCTAATGGGTCTATAATTCTTCAGTTCTTTAACGTCTCTCTTCTTATGGAGTAGTATAATGTTGGCATTCTTCCATTTCTCTGGTACACTTGAAGTCGTGAGGCATTGCGTATAAAGGGCCGCAAGCTTTTCAAGCATGATATCTCCTCTGTCTTTTATTAATAAACATCAACTGTTATTCCATATTCTCCAGCAGTTTTTCCCGGGTCATGTCTTGCAAAGCCCTTCTAACTTCATCGCTAGTTACAGAAGGAGCCTCTGTATCCGGGTCATCACTACTTAGAGCGAATGTAGCTTGGCTGCTCTGGGAATTGTACAGGTCAGTATAGACGTCTTTCGCTGCTTTTACTATGTCACCAAAATTGCTGATATTACCCTGCTTATCGTTCAGTGCATACATATTGCCTTGAAATCAGTGAGAAGTTTTCTTCTCACTGATTTCATGCTGCGTCCATATTTTACGGCTTCTTCCATGAATAGGTAAATACAGCTGCATAACTATCAGGTCAGATTCTTTGAATATTGGTTAACTCGCCAGGCGTGAATGATGCCTTCTGCGCGTGCGATCATGCGTACATTTATTCAAGCCAAGTCCAGCCAAGTTTTATTTACAACATTCACAAAGTAGTGTTGAAGGCCACCCTGGCAAGAAAGCTGTAAGCATACAGTTTGACGAGGACAGGGGGCCACCATCAGGCAACAGCAGCAGCGCGCACATCCGCAATACAAACAATAAGCTTTCGTAAGTAGCTTCATTAATGCAACACGGGGTAATTTATTCTTGTGCTGAACACGTGTTAATTAATTCTTGTGTTCGTGCCTGGAATAAATCAGTCGTCGTGATTGCTTTTTCTTACGCATCTGCGTTTTGCGTGTGCATCCTTTCAGCAGCAATGGTGTCTCAAAGCAAATACCAACTAGGCCAACCATAAGACATCCTGCAATGCGACCGATGAGAGAAAGTGTTAATATGACAGCTTACGTAGTTGACCATAATGTCACAACTTGGTCTACCTTGACACAACTGCTTAGTGCCTAGTCAGTTCTAAAAAGTTGAAGTAGTCAGTACTGTATTACGTCTAAGTAAGCAGTAAATTCCGTACACGCGTGAGCCAATATATACGGACCACAGGGCTGCCGAAAAAAACTTAATTTCTTCGTAATTAACAATCATAAACTGGAATTGACGAGTAAGCTGAAAAGTTCGCACTGCAAAGCTTAGACGGCAGTCCTCCATTCCAAGTTGCGTTCACACGCAAAGGAAAACATCGGCTTTATCGCGCAACCCCTGGTCCACATAGTTTTGCTCATGGGTGTACATCTTTTCATTCATATAGAAATATCTGTCAGAGAAATTGTCAAAACTAAGAAACCTAGCACGAGGCAAGACTTATATCACATCAATAAAAATAACTGAATAAAAACACTTCTTTTGGGTAGATTAGGTTTTGCTATAGAGAATTCATTCTTCGGTATCCGCAAGACATGTTTTCCTCCACTTTCTCTTATAAAATAAAAAAGTCCAAGAATCTATGCAATTCGACCGCCATTTGTGGATGTCCAAAATTTTTACACGACGGCAAAACACATGAAAAAAGAAACACCTCGACATTCAGCTGTGTGCAACGCCGATAAGAGGGAACAGTAAAAACAAAACGCAGCAATTAGGACCAGTATGGCGCCAACGTAAGTAACGAGGGTAAGTGTGCGACACCTCGAGCGTTGGCGAAGCTGTGCGAGGTCATCGCGAATCGAAAACTCAAGCTCCGGCGGCCGACGCCCATTCCAGCATCGCGGACACAACGGCGACGAAAGAATTGGATCGCCGCAGGTCGCTCGGCAAGAGGTAGAAAACAATAATGCAGATAGAGCGAAGGCCTACTGCTAAACGAGCGTGCCTTCGGGTGAAATAATAGAGACCAACGGCGAGAAGGCTGGCCCCTTTCATTTTTTGGTTGTTTCGCAGCGTCCTTTGCGTGTCGTCATTTTGTGGTTCCACTGCTTTCACTCCCAAATACCCTCCCCTCGGGAATCCGTACACAGCTCCTCTCGTCGGGTGCAGCGGTCAGTGCGGTATAAAAGCACGCAAGGAATGGTGCTCCGGACACTGGAAATTCCCGTTTCCGAGCACCCAAACCCACCATGAACGGATACGTAAGTGTTTGGACACTTTGCTCGCATAGGCAGCTGTGTGAAGAGGACATCTACACACTTTAACTGCAGCCTAATTACTGAATATGCATTTTGCCTTCGTGACCCTGAATCTTTGATGTATGAGAAAAAAGATATACGCTAATGTAATCTGATATTGTGTTGTCTCGTATTGTAGATCAACTGCGTTAGAAATAAAACAATCCGCTCTGTAAGTGGAGAGAGGCAGGTTATGTAATGCATAGCGCAATCAACAGTATGCTAGAGTAACGAAATGGGTGCTTTGAAAAGGGCAACGCAATCGAAGTTGTCATAAGTTTAAACAACTTACTGGGATAGGATGAAGTCAGCTGACGCGAGACAGTAGTAATTAGTGATCACAGGAAGAGGCCTTCGTAGAACACGTGAAACAGGAAGAAGATGATGATGATCCCTATTTATTGCATGTGTTGCTGTTGTTATTCCCGCAGCCTTATTAGCACCTCATTCCCAAAGAGCAAGTAATTAAAGAAGCGACCATTTATAAACAAATAACTTAACAGGTAGTGCTTAAGCTTGACAGTAATGCAATATTACAAACCACCTGCAGATCATCCTTGGCCTGATAATGCTAAGTTCGCTGGTTTTTGAAAAATCACGGGAGATAAGCACCATGCTGATGGCTTCTTTAGTGCTCGCGGTGGAAGATTTGCCCCACTTTCTACAAAAAAACCAGGCAGCTTTCTTCACGAATACCATCGTATATTGTATGCTTAAGCGCCTTCTAAAAGTCTGTTCGTCAGAGGCTAACAAAAAAAATTGTAGGACGCCATTACGCGTGATGCGATACCTTAATCCACTTTTTATTGGTGATGGTATGTGTACGTTAGCCTAAAAAGTAGCAATGTTATGGAAAAAAAATATATTCTCTGCCAAGATATTCTCTTAAAATGAAATTTGTTCTTTATAATGTAACCTATGCACTGATAGATGTATTTATTTTCCATCATTCAATGACCGGGTCATCCTGACTGCAGTACTTTAAATATGGCCGTAAAGAGTTTTAGATATTGAGACGACATAAAATGTAATCGCGACAGCCAACGAAAACTCATAGCCGATGACTGATGTGTTTTCCCCATCACTTCACAACGGGTTTGTGTCATATGTAATGTGTTGAATGCAACTAGTTATAACCTATTACAATTTACAGAGGGTACAGATTCACTGACATCATCAGAAGATGTAGACACGCTTACAATCTCATCCATTTGCATTAACATTCCCTCTGACATGTATTCCGTAATTCTCAACTACAGATGCAACATGTGGGCAGAGATAAGGGCAATGTGCCATTTTACTGAAGTGCATAAGGTTACGGTGCTTGCAGCGGCAATTCTAGTCCTCATCGAAACACGCACAAAGTGGTGCGTCTGGTGGCTTCTGCTATTTCGCTGTAACGTACTGAGTTCGAATACATGCAGTGGTCCACTGTAGTCTCTAGTGCAAATCAAGTACGAAGTGTAGTGTCCACATGCACCGAGGCTCATGACGTGCTCCTTCCATTTGGTTGGTTGCTTCACTGGAATTTACGTGCTGCAGTGATAACATCTTTCGGTGCGCAAGCGACAAGTCATGAGTTTAATCACCACTGAGAGCTTTTTTTTTCTGCTGACCATCGTTTTGTGATAACACACCGAACGACCGACTGACCAATCAACTGAAGGCATTATGAGAAGACTAGTTTGTCGTTTTTATTAGTAAATGTCGACTGTTAATCCTGTCATGATAGAGAAGAGGGGGAAAGTATGCACAACCGATGTTTATAAGTAGCGATAGCTGGTGAGGTAACAGTTATAAAACAGCGCCAGTCACGCAGACAAAGCAAAGAAACATATCGTCAAAGAGCTGTCAGCGCACAGTCCTGTTTCTTTTCTTTTGTCCCTGGCGGTGTATTAAAAAATTGTATAAACCTGCGAATATATTGTAGCAGAAATTCTACTACGAGATACGAGATTCAAGAACTCAACAGCAGAAAAGTCTAATCTAATGACTTGCGTTGCTGCTATCTGCAGACCCTCCTCGCCTTCCTTGGCGTCATCGCCGCTGCCTACGCCGGCGGCTACGGCCTCGGCTACGGCCATGGTCTCGGCTATGGCCACGGATACGGTCTTGGTTATGGCTATGGCCACGGCTACGGACACGGCTATGGCCACGGCTACGGACACGGTCACCACGGTGCCGTTGTTGCCACCTCTGTGCAGAAGACTGTTCATCATGCTCCAGCTCGTGGTAAGTGTTACACTTCCAGGATCCTGGCAGGCTCGCTGGTCATACTGCAAAGCCAATCATTTACTTTCAAGCCCCTACAATAGCACGCTCATGCACAAACGTACATATGCGCACATAAAAGCCCATGTTCGCATGGAGTTATTTCGATCATTACGGTGATTTGTACCACTTGGAAGGTACCAGCACTAACAGTGCCCTGGGCAATGTCTATCATATAGTCGACTTTGCACTATCTATCATGCTATTAATCTTTGCTTAAAGCATCTGACAACTTCTCCATTGATCGACCAAATCCTGTAGATAAATACAGAATGTCATAAGAACTGCTTTCCACTAGTACAAGAAAAACAATATTCGTCATGGTTTTCCTGAGTGATCTGGCGTGGACGGCCTGCAACGAGTCAGGAAGAAAGTATTAGCAAAATAATTGCTTCTCTACTATTCATGCCTATAGAAGGGCTGAAACTTGGGCGAATAAGTGTTTTTTTAAATCAGTAAACAGTAACTTGTGCCCCCGACAATTGCAATCTGGTGCACCCCTGCCTAAATCGCATGCGCCAAAAAAGAACTGTTAGTATTTCTCTGAATGGGCTCTTTAATTATGTTTCACAGCACCATGACGTACATTTTATGCGAACTTGAGAGAGGCGTAGCTGTGATATATCATTGCACAGATAATTCATTCAGCGTATCTGTTCACAGCTGTTGCTGTTGGCGTTGCTCACGGCTACGGCCATGGTCTTGGCTACGGCCATGGTCTTGGCTATGGACACGGTCTTGGCTACGGACACGGTCTTGGCTACGGTCTTGCCCTCGGCCACGGTTACGGCTACGGTCATGGCTTCGGACACTACGGCTAAATACCACGTTTATTATAGGTGAGCGCTATCATCAAAGTTTACTCTTTATGTGCAGAGACGTGCTGGTGGCGTGGATTGCTGCTGCAATGAAAATGCTGTAGATTCTTCTGGAGGTAATGCTGACAAAATATGTTGGTCAAAGAAGTAATGACGCTAACAATCGTGCTCTTGAAATGTTTATTCGTTGCACAGAGTGCAGTTTTTCGTTGGTTATCAATATTTTGACTTGCCAGAAGAATTGCTCTTACACTGTGGATTATTCTAGCAGAACCCTTTTTTGTTCGAATTCTACACAGAGATGATTTCAGCCGTAGAATGTGTTCGATACCTAACCATGCATTTTTCTTCGGCAGTCAACCATCCAACAAGAGTCAAAGGGAAGATGTATCCGGTACACGGGCCAAAAAGAGGGTGACAAGGAATGGGAAAATAAAATTGTTAATTTATTTTAAATTGTTGCCATGTGTGTATTCTTTCATGTACGGCAAAGCAAACAAACCTAGAGCACTAGGCTCGAACAGAGCCTAGTGCTCTAGGCTCTGTTCATACATAATACATAAGAGCTATACACTAACAACCAAATGCACTTGCACTCCTCCCTATGGGTTCCTGCACAAGTGCACCACAGAACATTAGTGCAGGACGTGGCCAGAATGAACTGCCTGCTTTATTGTACCCGAAGTTGCAAACTGTAAATAACTTCTTGGGGTCTCCCAATGATAGTCTTATTACAGCCTGTATTTGCCTCAAGCGTTTATTTAAAGCTTGATTGATGGGGCGAATTGGGCGTGTTGCTACATATCAGAACAGCGGAAGCACAAAAAAGACACGAACGCGACTAGACGACAGGGACGACCGCTGACCATCCAACTTTTGTTGTGAATGTTTCACAAATAGATACATGCTGTCCGAGCCAGGGGTTATCATCTGCGCATGCGTAAATATGCCAGCTCTTTGTCTGAAAGCAAGATGAACGCCGTGCTGACACATCCCTGCCCGAGTCTAGAAATCCGTTCAGATTCTGCTATTTCCTGAGTCACACGCGTTTTACTCTTCTTGATAACGGAAGCGTACAGTCGGGTGTACAGTCCTTGCAAGTTAGACAATGACTTGCGAGAAAACATTCGAAATCTTTTCGTTCACGCGCATTTTCTACGTTGTTTACATGCTCCCTTAACCCGTCGTTAACACCGGAGGCAGACCAGCAACGTGACTGCGGCATAAAGCAAAGGCGGCCTTTTGTTAAATGCGCAGAAGGTGTAGTTTATCAAATTCTTGTAAGGTGCGGGAAGGTGTACATCGGCCAAACTGGGAGGCATGTTAACGATACCTTAAAGGAGCGCGCAAACAGCGTAAAACATGCGCGTGAAGGAAACGATGTCGAAGGTTTTCTGGCAAGTTGTTGTCTCCCTTGCAAGGACTGTACGCCCGGCCTTGTAAACACTTCCACTATGAGGAAGATTAAAACGCGTGTGACTCAGGAAATCGTAGAATCTGAACGGATTTCTATACTCGGCGATGGATGTGTCAGCATAGCCTCCATCACGCTTTCAGACAAAGAGCTGGCATATTTACGCATGCACAGATGATAACTCCTGGCTCGGACAGTGTGTATATACTCGTGAAACATTGACAATAAACGTTCATGGAAGTTCAGCGCTCATCCCTGTCTCGTCTCCGTCGGTGTCTTTCTTGAGCTGCCACCTTTTCTAATACTTAGTGCTTGCACATTTCAGACGGGTCATGCTCACGAGTAAGAATGTTCTTACACTTTTCCGCTTTGTCGATGATTTTTTGTTTGTTTCAAATTGGGAAGCGCAGGCCATTAAAAGTTAAATTATGGGGTTTTACGTGCCAAAACCATGATCTGATTATGAGGCACGCCGTAGTGTGGGACTCCGAAAATTTGGACTACCTGGGGTTCTTTAACGTGCACTAAATCTAAGTACACGGTTGTTTTCGCATTTCGCCCCCATCGAAATGCGGCCACCGTGGCCGGGACTCGATCCCGCGACCTAGCGCAGGCCATTGAACTTGAAAGCAGGTGTTAGCCACGGGCAAAGATGTAATGAGCCTGCTTCAACTAACGCATCAACTCGCGGTCAATGGCCAAATTAGATCTTTAGATATCCGGTTCTGGTTTAAAGGTCTAGGTGTCTGCTGGCACAGTGAGCCGCGCGCCAACAAACTATTTCTGCCTTTAATGTCCGTCCACAGAGATCTCCTTAAACGAGCTATTGCCACGTTGTACCTAAAGAACGCTCTCGGTAAATCTCGCCCACACTGTATCCCAGATGCGTTCAACCATCAAGCCGAAAGACTGTTGAGGGCCGGATGTCCTCAGCACCTCCTCATTTCTGTCGCAGAAGGCCTTCGCAAAAAACTCAACACAAAGCCGCAAAAGTGCGAAGCCCGCGGACAGCGTAGGCACAAGGTAGCTGTGAAACCTTCTGCCTACGCTATCATACGCTCTCGCACAATCTGAAAGAGGTGGCCCAGCGTTACGACGTGAAAGTCGTGTTCTGTGCGCCCCACAAGCTGTCAAAGGTTTGCAGAATGATCGACCCGGAAGCAGCGGGACTGTGGCATAAAGCGCAGGCGGATTTTTGTCGAATGCGCAGAAGGTGTAGTTTATCAAGTTATTTCAAGGTGCGGAAATGTGTACGTTCGCCAAACTTGGAGATGCGCTAACGATAGGTTAAGGAAGCACGCAAACAAAGCAACAAAATGCGTGTGAAGGGAAGGACTTCGAAGATGTTCTGGTACGTCATTAGATGACTTTCAAAGACTGCACGCCCTACCTCGTAAACACTTCTGTTATCAAGAAGAGTCGGGAAATCACAGAATCTGAACGGATCTCTAGCCTCGAGGAAGGATGTGTTAGCATGGCATGGCGAAGAGCTCGCATATTAACGCAGTCGCAGATGATAACCGCCGGCTCGCATATCATGTATATATTTGTGAAACATTAAGATGAAATTCTGGGGTTTTAGGTGCCAAAAACGGGATTTGATTATGAGGCACATCGTATTGGGGGACTCCGGATTAAGTTCGCCCACCTGGGCTTCTTTAATGTGCACCCAACGCACGGTACACGGTTGTTTCTGCATTTCGCCCTCATCGAAATGCGGCCGCAGCGGCCGGGTTTTGATCCCGCGACCTCGTGCTTAGCAGCGCGACACCATAGCCACTAAGCAACCACAGAAGGTATTTGGGAAACATTCACAATATAAGTTGTTGGAATTTCAGCTGTCATCCATTTCGTCAAGCCTCAGCCCGTATTTATTGCGCTGCCGCCTTTTGCAGTTTACTAAAGCGAAGTTTTCTATGTCTCACTAATTCCTCCGTGAGCGCCGAAAACGCACTGCAGGAAAGGCAACTTACACAATGGAACTATCGGCGCATCTGCGCACACAAGAGAGCGACGGCTGCGCATCTGCGCATGAAATAGAACAACGGTGCACGACATACGTATCGTAGAACACTATAGTTTACATTCGCAGTTGTAACAGTTTACATTCGCGGTTACATTCGCGCTGCAACGCCACGCTACCCAGACGAACTGTATATATCTGCATTGCATACGCGCGCCACGCAATGCATTCCCGGCCGTCACCATGGGTGGGCTGCGGGTGCCGCGCACGGCAGAAGAGGCTGCCGTACGCGAACGTAAGCGAGAACGTGATCGCGCCCGTAAGGCCGATGCCATGTATCGGCAACGGCAGAGCCTCTCACCGTCTACCACAGCGATCACAAGGCAATGCTGTGCAAGTGCAGAGTCGTCCGTGAAAGTGTGAGTGTGTGCGGATAATCAATGCCTACATGATCTAAAATAAAGGCTATGCAACTTAACCAAATGTGTCTTCATTCAACTTCAACGTTAAAAAAAATAGAATCCCAAACAAGCAATAAAATCATATATGCATCACATGGGGTCGCTCAGCATTTTTTGGGTTCCTTGCGTGGTCGTTGGCTTTGGACTTTGATCTAAAAAAAAAGCAAAATTGTGAACTATATCTCTTAAAGTATCCGATGCGGTAACAAACAGCTATAGATGAATAGGCTCACTAAGGTTGAGCGTTGGTGCTGCAATAACTATCTTTTTTTTTTTCAAGCGCATCAGACCCGTGAAAAAGGAGGCATATGCACATCATTGTTTTGTGCGTCCATTGTGTTGTCCATGTCTGATGCATGGTAGAACATCGCAGATGAATAAGCTACAACATAGACGTAGACGGCCGGCAGCCTAATTTATTCACCCCTGGTGGCAATGCAATCGTCGAACTTGTGACAAATAATAACAGCTATAATGCGCTTGAAAAGACGAGGACTAATAAGGAGGGAATAGTTTTGGGCGTGTTGGTTATTCGTCGTGATAACACTGACATAGCGAGGCAATAACGAGGAACAAGACAAGACAGGACAAGCGCTAACTTTCAACAACGGATTTTAATACAGCTCCTGAGCATATATACTTGTATACGTCCATCTGAAACTACAGAGCTAGTCTCTGTAGTTTCAGATAGTGTGAGTGTTATCACGATGAATAAGGAGGGCATAACACGGTCATTATGTTTCAACCAATTATTTATTTTAAAGGCACACTGATATACACTGACGACGTCCATGTGCCACAACAGAGCCATGCACAGAGATAGAGCCTTATTTTGCTTTTGGCACACGTACACTTTTCAAACATGTCACGCTATCAAAGCGCATGTTAGGACGCTTTATTTATTATAAGTCTTTTTCTTAGACAAAGAGGGACCCACTGGTCATACAGTCAGTGGCCAAACTTGCAATTTTCGTGGATTCAAATAATGGTCATGAAAGTCCTTCTCTTTATGAAGGTTAACCCACAGTATTATGAAAAAGCGGTTCGCACCTACATGTGCTGCAGTGCAAGACTAGCCACATGTCGGGTCCTTTCCTGACATTATACGACCATTCTGTCTAAATCTGTTATTGAGGCGGCAGTTCGTCTGCCCCACGTACCCGTATGTGCTTCTGGTCACAGGAAAGAAGTTTTCGGTGCATAACGGCCTACGTGCAATTACCAAACTGCGTTTTAAGCCTTTGAGAAAACCATCGCTTAAACTTTCGAGCACATAAATGCCTTTCTACAAGTTTTTATCACATATTTGTTTACGTTTGTCCTCGATTATTATGCATTGCTTTTCATCCCCCACGTAGCCTTTGAAAATGCACCTCTAAAGTGTTCTGCTGGTCAACACGAGACAGTGGACAAGACATCTGAGGCCGTGCTGACTGCATTTGGATTGAGGTGAAACGCAGACACTCTATACTTCTGCTGAAGCGCCCGTTAAACGGCTTCAGGTGGTCAGATATAATCTGTAACTACGCACTAAGTGCTCGTTCTTTTAACACCTAGCTTGGGACGTTAAACCCCACCAATATTTTCTTGAATTTTCACAATAGGCAATAAAACGCTCAATTAACCGCACATTTTCTTCAAGAGAAACCACAAATTGCTGGGCAAAAAAAACTGTGGCTCCAATCCACGCTGTCAAAGTGGTTGGACAGCGAAGCTGTAAACGAGACCTAAAACGATTACCCATTGTGACGTCATTTGAATTACTACACGTTGCTCCACAAAGAGTGAAACCATAGACAAGTGAAATGTGTTTAACCACAACCTTTAGAGGGCCCCTAAACCACCCAGAGGTCGAAATTTAGTTGTGGTGTTGCAGTTGTGCACGAGTCTACAACGAGCACGTAGCCGCGAGATTTTTCGAAATGGTGCCGCAAAAGCGGAGTTAGACGCATTCGATGATCGAAAAACGGCCCTCGCTACTCTCCTCGTCGGCTGCTCTCTCCCCCTCGCCGAGTTCTGCTCCAAATGTCACGTGACATACGTCATCGCCAACGGGCTTCTCAAAACACCCCCCACTTCCGGTTAAGGCACGTGCACGCTAGCGGCAAATATACCGACGGCGAACCGGCCTCCCAGGCCCTAGAACGTCTGCCGTGCGAAGCGAGAGGTGTCCAAAGTAGACGGTAAGTGGGCCGCGCAACGCCGACAGCACGATCAACGGGCCAATCGACGACTGCGAAGCTGCGCGCCTCCGCCACCGGCGACGAAAACATCGGCTGCAGCTTCTGTTCAAGCAAAATAATTTTCCCTAGATAAAGTGATGCGTAAATTGTACATTTTATGAAGAACGATATCCACTGTCAAACGTTAAACATGAACTCGAGAGCTCCGATACTTGTCGAGCTCAGCTGCCGTGCACGGCTACCGACGGGAGGCGACCGGCTAGGCAATGCTCGCATCGCAGCCGACGGCGCCGCTAATATAAGCGTGTTTTCTTCTTCTTGTACGTACAATTCTTGCAAAGAGCGATAACAACGGTAAGAAAGTATTGCGGCTTGTGAGCGTCGGTAATTCATTCCGAAGCGCCGTCCATTTTAGCGTTGAAGTGAGCCGGAAAAGGCCTAGCGACGATATCGGCGCCGTCGAGGACGGCGCCGGTGAGGGTACGGCACAAATGGGTCCCGGTCCCATCCTTCTACGGCAAGGAAATCTTGCCGTTCGCGAGGAAAACCACTGTCGAACGGCGGCCCGCGAATGGCAAACGGCATGCGGCGAGTTACCGTGCGGGTAACCAGGACGTGGACTCAGCTCTCTCGGCTACCCGCTGTTGCTGCGGTGCCGGCCCGTGTTCATGAGAAGCGTGCCACTATATAGACCCTGTGTTGCGCGCTGTTCTAGAAAGGCCAACACTGTCGCATTCTGTTCGCGCAGCTAATCAGACCGCTAAGCACGACTGCGTTGGAACGCGTGCTAGTTGACACTTGCGTTGCGGGCTGTAATTACCGATTCGCAAGGGCGCACATACGAGCAACACGACAAGGAAGAGCAAGAAGCGCGCGTACCTGCTAGCAGACAAACCGGAAGTCGTAGCTTCTTGTTCAACCAATGGGCATTGTCTTCGACGCTGACATCACCAGATGCACCCTGCTGACATCGTGACTACCACTGGGAATACCGGAAAGGCCAAGGAGGACGGCATTGTTTTTTTTTCTGGCGCGTAGCACTGCAGCGTTTGGCATCGTTCATCGTGATGGCGTTCTGAATTCGATGCGCGTGTTTACTTGGAATGGTAAAAAAATATCTGAGGTGGTTTAGGGGCCCTTTAATACTTCACAACGACATTGTACTCACGCTGCTCATCTGGCGTCTTTACTTTCCGTGGTCTACCCATGGTAGCCTGGAATGAACTGAATGGGTTGCTAGACTGTGGTGACATCACTACGTGATTTGTTTGCTCATGGGTACTTTTCCACTCGAAGTAGCTTACGCAACCGTAACCTTTACCGGGAAACACACGCGGGAGCAGGAAAGTGCTTCGAATTATTCGCAGACCTCATTAGCATACATTATTGGTTTGCACTTCACACTAGGGTTTTGAATGACAAAAACCCCTTTCGAAGCAGCTGCAAACCTAATCTTTACCGGAACGCATCCGAGGGTGTTCTCATTGTTCACACGCGCCTTATCATGCATCATGTGGTCTTGATGCTTGTTTTGTCGTTTTTGTTTTGAAAACGAGTGCTGAGCTGTATACTGTGAAACCATCATTTTTTTCTTTAACTCCCTCAGAAATTTGGCCATTATGAACGCCTTTCTTACTTTGTTAGTTTTATTAGTTCTTTCCGTTAGCATGAGTTAAGACGTAGGCTCGGTTTGAGCAGTTAATTAAATTTTGTGTAAGTTTCAAATGACCCATTTAGCAAAATACAGCTCCACTGACGTGAAACTTGGGGAGGTGCGAAGCATGCAGTGATGCACCGCTAGTGGGCTCATACTGCCTTAAGCAATGGCTGATAACCTCGTAAACGCGGCTTTCGAATTACGATGACAGAAGTGAAGTGAAATTCTACGCTGGAATGATGAGCGGCAACGCAGACAGCTGTGGAAGACGACGACGAACGCGGGAGCTGTGGCACGAGCGCGTGTTGAGCGCGAGCACGAGCCGCTTGCTTACTGTGACGTTTTTATGGTGATAGTAACTATATGGACACTTCAAGCGGATTTCTGTCGTCGTCGCCGTCGTCGTCACCGTGAGGTTCCGTATAAAGTCCATGGGCGATAAAATCGTCGCCGCGCGCTGTATGCGAGAGTATGCGCTGTTTGGGCCGCGCGCTATCACGGAGAGCGAACGCACGGCGGGAAGCAAACGGGATCGCGCGAAAGGCCGTGGGGGTATGGGAGGGAGGGAGGCTGGGCGACGCTGTGCTGCGGCACCAAATGCGTATCTTGCAACCGGGCGCAAGGAGAACTGGCCACTCCATCTCCCACGCGAAATGAGAAAAGCGGGAAGGCAGCGCGGGAGGGAGGGAGGGGGGTCAGCTTCTACTCTGCCAAGAACTGCGCTTATACTTTGCCCAGCTCTTCCTCTTCAAAACCACAATCTCTTTCTCTCTCTGCGGCGGTCGCCCGCACCGTCTCTTAAAAGCGATCTCCACCTTTGTATGCGCTGTGCATTCGCCGCTCAGTTTCCGATGAAACAATAGACCGCACGAACATTCGCTCGCTGCGGCGGCTGCGCTTGCTGCCAGCGTTTTGACAGTGGTTGTCTGCGGTCATTGAGTGTGATCTATTCTAGTTTGCTTGTGCGCGCTGACACCACCCTTGTTAATTTTGTTACTAAGCGAATGTGACCAAGTTTATGGAGTCGATAAAACTACTATCTCTACTCCGAATAGCTCTCTACTAATTTGCTGTCGCAATTGATGCTTCGCCTTTCGGGCGAAACTGCGGCATTTTTTGCTTACGGCAACGACACGAAAATTTCCTTGGCAGGTACAGGTTTACAGCTTCGCTGTAAAATACGATTTTCTGCGATTTTTTAGAGCCACCTGCAAACCTGCTTCTGAGAGGTGGAGTAGGGTATTGGTTTGTGCAAGTAGGTATCTCTATTCTATACTGATAAGTTTTTTACGCCTACTAGATGGCGATAACAAGTGACGACACAGATACCAGCCAAACCATTCAACTCAATTTTATTAGCGGTCAGGGTGAACTTTTGTTTTCCTCTCAACGATGCTGAAAAATTCGAGAAGATGCTGGACCAATTCAGATCCGGTTCGGATTCGACTCTAAAATGAAAAACATTCCAGTTCGACACCAAGAAAAGGCGGTTGAGTTTAGTTTTCGCTTCAGTCCAGTTAACGGTGCCTACCATGGTTGTGTCATAACAAATATTATGCATTCTGCAGAATAGACTTACAGCTGGTACAAAATGACCGTGTGCCATGGTGGAAGGAAACCCAGGAGAGGCCCTGGCCAGCGCGGACGTATTGGAGAAATTGTGGTGGAATGATGATGATATTTGGTGTTTCGTGGCGCAAGGGCCAAATGTGGCCAAAGAGCGCCAAGACAATGAAAGATATGTTTGCCATGATCAGTGAGCTCCGATGATAGGATGCGATGTGGCTGTAAAGGGGCCTAAGAACAATTCGCGGTATAGAAGCGTAAAACATATATAGAATATAATTATCGCAGTGACGTGTGGAATGACCTGTGAGTGGTGAACAGATGAGAACTGGTCGTGGTACTAAAACTAAACATATAGAGTAGCACGACGCCTGCCGAAGGCCTTTGTGGCCAAAGACTACGAGGCACGTGCTTTCTTTAATAAAATACCGCAGCAGCGGCCTCTCCAGAGAGGCCGTGCTACAAGTCACCTGGGTATATAACACGAAAGTTCTGTATATCTTTTAAAAACGCGATGATGGATTGGTATTTAAAAATAGGTTCGTTGCCCAAAAACATACAAGGATGTAATGGGAGATTTTGCCGTGATGGTAATGGAAAATGTCTTTTCCTCTGAGGCTCCAGTTCAGGGCACTGCAAAAGGACATGAAGTACACTGAGTGGCTCGCCACATTCATCACAGACAGGGGGATCGCCACCGGACAATAAGTATGCGTGTGTACTGTATGTGTGTCCTATCCTAAGTCTGCAAAGTGTAACCTGTGTGCGGCGTGTCTTTGATTCTGGTGGCCAATGAGCGAGATGAGGCTTGATGGTGTGTAATTTGTTGCCCGTTTCTCTGTCCCACAGACGTTGCCAGGAGGCCCTGACCTTTTTCTTAATAAAGGGTTTTTAGGTCCATTACAGGAACGGCTATGGGTGAAGTGGCAGCGCCTCTATAAACTGATGTGGCTAGCTTGTCGGCCAACTCATTCCCTTCGATCTCGCGGTGCCCTGTCACCCAGCAGAGCACAATTTGCTGCTTGGATGCATACGCGGTGCAAATGGTGGAATAAAGAGTTATAATTACGGGGTTTCTGTGCCTACTTGAAGTGTTTAAACATTTCAACACGCTGAAAGAGTCAGTGTAAATGACTGCCTTGCGTATGTCTAGCTGTTTGATGTGTTTAACCGCCACCAGGATGGCGTAGGCCTCCGCTGTAAAGATGGTTGTGTTTGGGTGTAGAACTCCCGCAGCAGAAAAGGACGGACCGACCGCCGCGTAAGACACGCCAGCGTGTGACTTTGAAGCGTCAGTAAAATATTCTAGACAAGAGTATGTGTGCTGCAATTCGAGGAAGTGCATACGGATATGTGCGACCGGCGCATGCTTTGTGACCTCAATGAAGGACAGATCACAGTCAATCAGCTGCCACTGCCATGGCGGCAGCTCTACAGGAGGGGGCATGACATCGTGCTCATGGAGCGACACATCCATTTCTTCGGCAAGACTTCTCACTCGCAGTGCGTAGGGCTTTCTCACGGAAGGGCGGTTCAGAAAGGTTTGGGCACTGGACAGATCGTTTATAGTTGTGTAGGCAGGGTGCGTATTGTTTGAGTTCACTTTTAGGAAATATACAAAGGATAAGTAAGTTCTCTGTAGATGTAGCGACCATTCATTTGATTCGGCATAAAGGCTTTCTACGGGGCTTGTTCTGAACGCACCCGTAGAGAGGCGGATACCCAGAAGGTGGACAGGGTCTAACATCTTGAAGGCGCTCGGCGTCGCGGAGTGATATATAATGGAACCGTAGTCTATACGTGATCGAATGAGGCTCTTATATAGATTCAATAGACATCTTGTGTCACTACCCCACGTAGTGCGAGACAACACTTTCAAGCTGATCATTGTATTCAGGCACTTGTTTCTTAAATACTTTAGATGTGGGATAAACGTTAACTTCGCGTCCAGAATTAGGCCTAGGAATTTGTGTTCAGTTTTTACAGGTAGACCCTCACCTTGTATCTCGATGTTGGGATCAGGGTGCAGACCTCTCTTTCTGGAGAAGAGGACGCATGTGGACTTTTGTGGGTTACGCCGAAAACCATTCTCGTCTGCCCACTTAGACAGTTTGTTCAGTCCAAGTTGAACCTGCCGCTCACAGATTGCAAGGTTACATGACGTGAAGCCTATCTGTACATCGTCGACATATACTGAATAAAATATGTTGCGTGGGATGTACAGACGCAGAGAGTTCATTTTTATGATAAAAAGGCTGCAGCTAAGCACACCACCCTGTGGTACTCCAGTTTCCTGCACATATGGTCTTGATAGGGCATTACCCACACGAACACGGAATCTGCGGTTGGACAGATAACTTTCAATGATATTCAGCATAATGCCACGTATTCCAAAGTGTGCGAGGTCTCTTAGTATTCCGAATCGCCACGTGGTGTCGTATGCTTTTTCCATATCAAGGAAAACAGACAGGAAGAATTGCTTGTGGACAAAAGCCTCACGAATCTGAGCCTCTAGGCGTATCAGATGGTCAGTAGTGGATTGGCCGTCGCGGAATCCACACTGGTATGGGTCAAGCAGCTTGTTTGATTCTAGGAAATGTATCAGACGGCGGTTTATAATCTTCTCAAAGACTTTGCAGATGCAGCTTGTTAGAGCTATGGGCCGATAACTCGATACGGACGATGGATCCTTGCCCTGCTTCAGGATAGGGATTACTATGGCCTCTTTCCAGGCAGAGGGGATATCGCCGGAGGTCCATATAGAGTTGTACAGGCAGAGAAGGGTTTTCTTTGTTTCAGAGGACAGGTTTTTCAACATTTCGTAGAGTATGCGGTCAGAGCGTGGGGCAGATTGGTTGCAACAGGTGAGTGATGCTTGCAGCTCTGCTAGGGAGAAAGGTAGGTTATATGGCTCGTTCCCAGTGCTCTTTCGGTGTAGTTTTTGTTTTTCTATTGCTGCTTTGTATTTTGTAAATGCTGGAGAATAGTGTGATGAACTGAACACATGTTCAAAATGTGCACCCAGATGGTTCGCTTGGTCCTCCAGGCTATCTCCCTGCGTATGTACCAGGGGAGGCGGATGTGTTTGTCGTCCTCTTACTCTATTCACCCTGTTCCAAACCTTGGCCTCACCCGTGTATGAATTGATGCTTGATAAGAATGTTTGCCAGCTGTCTCTCCTGGCTTGTCTGCGCGTTCTCCTACCTTGGGATTTGATTTTCTTGAAATTGACGAGGTTTTCAGCAGTAGGAAAATCGCGAAGCTGCCTCCATGCTTTGTTCTGCTGCCTACGTGCGTTTCGGCATTGTTCATTCCACCACGGAACACGGTGTTTGCTAGAAAGTCCACTTGTTTGGGGAATACACTTAAGAGCTGCATCAATTATGAAATTAGTAAAATATTCGACGGCACCGTCAATTCCGAGCAATGAAATGTCAGCCCACGAGAGCGTACTGGTAAGTGTTTGGAATTTCTTCCAGTCCGCTGCATCGACCTTCCCACTGGGGGACGTGTGGTGGAGATTCGTATTGTCTTGGTGTTCTCAGCAGTATTGGGAAATGGTCGCTCTCATAAGGGTTTTTTATAACTTCCCATTCAAATTCAGGTAGTATGGATGCAGAAGGTATGCTCAGATCTATGGAGGAAAAGGTTTTATTTGCGAGACAATATTATGTGGCTTCTTTTTTATTTAGCAGACATGCACCGGATGAGAAAAGAAAGTCCTCAATTAGACGGCCTCGTGCATCAATGCGAGAGTCGCCCCACAGACCGCTGTGCGCATTGAAATCGCCAAGAACAAGATAAGATTCTGGCAATTCGTCTATAAATGACTGAAATTCATGTTTGTGTAGTTGGTAATGTGGGGGTATGTAAAGCGAGCAAATGGTGATGAGTCTGTTTAAGAGAACAAGTCGAACTGCCACTGCTTCGAGGGGCGTTTGTAGCCGCAAACGTTGACATGCTATGCTTTTGTGGATTACGATGGCAACACCGCCTGATGATGCGAGAGCATCATCACCATCTTTACGAAACGTAACATTCTGTCGGAGAAAGTTTGTATGTGTCAATTTTAAGTGAGTTTCCTGTACACACAGCACTTTTGGGTTGTGTTCGTGGAGAAGTTCTTGCACATCATCGAGGTTCCTAAAAAGGCCTCTGACGTTCCATTGTATGATTTGTGTATCCATACTGAAATTAAATAGGTGCTGTGTGTACTAAAAAAGCGGAAGTGTTGCTTTAGATTACAGAGCCCTTTCCAGGCCGTGTAAAGCTGGACTTGTCCTTTCTGAAGCGGTCGAGGGAACCTCGCCGCTCCTTTGGCGCTTGGTGAGCCGTCGGGATGGGTGTGGTGTCCATTTCCTCTTGTGAGGCGCCGGACACGCGCTCTTGCGAGCGAGAAGTTTCGCGAGAAAGTCTCGCCACGAAGGACGAGACATTCGCACCCACCAGCCCTGAGGTCGATGGGGCTGCCTTTGGGCCTGAGCTGCGCCGGCTGTTGCTAGCGCCAGCAGGGGCCAGTGAGGGTGAGGCAGCCTTGACTGCACCCACCGTGGGAGCTGCTGGTGGGCCTGCGGGTTTGCTACGTGTAGGGCAGGCTGCCACCGAGGACTGTTGTGGCGCCGGCAATCCTAGGGTAACCGGGCCTGTTTGCTGGTTGGGCGGAGCAGGCTTAGCTGCTTCCACCCTGGGGGCAGGAGCCACAAGCGACAGCTCGCTGCGCGCGGGCTGTGCAGGGGGCAGTAGCCGCTGCGACGCTGCCCCTTGACGCGCCGCATCAGCATAAGTGGTAGTGTGGAATGGTGAGCAACTTTTGCGTGCTTCCCTGAACGATATGTTTTCACGGACTTTCAGTGTTAGAATTTCTTTTTCTTTTTTCCAGCTTGGACAGGAGCGGGAGTATGCTGGATGGTCACCATCGCAATTAACGCAGTGAGGTGTGGCCTCACAATTGTCTGAGGCATGACCTTGTATTCCACACTTAGCACAGGTGAGTCTACCACGGCAGGTCTGCGAGCCATGGCCAAATCTTTGGCATTGGTAGCATCGCCTAGGATTTGGGATGTATGGTCTTACAGATGTCTTTGTGTAGCCTGTTTCAATACTTTGTGGCAAAACGCTCAATTCGAAGGTGAGTATCAGGTGTTTCGTGGGAATGTCTTTGTTGTCCCGCCTGATAACAATGCGCTGCACATTCGTGACGTTCTGCTCCTTCCATCCTTCTAACAATTCTGTTTCAGATAGTTCGATAAGGTCTGCTTCGGATACTACCCCCCGTACTGTGTTCATGGAACGATGCGGTGAAACAGTAACTGGGACATCACCAAGAGTAACAAGCTTGCTGAGTCTGTTGTATTGGTCTTTATCACGTAGCTCAAGCAGAAGGTCTCCGCTTGGCATTTTGGTGACCTTGTAGCCAGGACCTAGTGTGTTGGTTAAGCTTTTCGCAACTACAAATGGGGATATTGTTCTTGCCAGTTTTTCTGTTCTTTCGCTATGCACTACTTGAAAGCGTGGGAAAATGTCTTTTGGTCGGGTGAACAAGTTCAAAAACTCATCGGTGCGTCCCCTCTTCTGAGGGAGACGATCAAGAAGTCGTGGAAAAGCGGGTGTTCCCATAGGAGTATTTTGTACTTCGGCAGCTATGGCAGCCACCCACCACGGAGTCCAACAAGGGGACGCTGCAGCACTTAACGTGTAAGGCTACAGGCGCCAGCCGTACATTGCCGCTATAACCTTATATATAAACCCAAGAGAGGGCACCTACACAAGGTTAACCCGAGCCGCCTATGAAAACGTAGAAGTAACAGAAGAGAAGAGGAGACAGGACACTAAAGAAAAGAGATAGGAAAGAAAAAAGGGCAGAGAGGGGGATAGGAAAAGGCGACCAGCCGGTTTCCCCCGGGTGGGTCAGTCCGGGGGTGCCGTCTACGTGAAGCGGAGGCCAAAGAGGTGTGTTGCCTCCGCCGAGGGGCCATGAAGGTCCAAACACCCGGCTTCGGCTCAACCCCCAGGATCCCCTTTTCCCCGGACACGGCTAAGCCGCGCACGGTAAGACGCGGGAGGGTCCAACCCTCGTGTGCTCGGGTACGTGGTGGCGCAGCTCACCAAACGCCTGCTTGTGCAGACGCCCCTGCGGGGAAAATTGTGGTGGAAGTCCCGTGACGTTTTCCGCAAAGGAGCACTGGGACGGGTAGCCCAAATATCAATGTTGCCATAGCAACCGCGCTCGTGAAGCTTTCGCTGGTGCACTCGGTCTCTGAAAAGTGAGATAACATTTTTCCGCCGGTGCCTTTCTAGCGGCACCCTTTGTTCGCGCGAAAAGCTGACTTTGGAGTGTGGTGCGCAGGCTTGAAAGTTGTGTTTTGGGTCTGTGTGTGTGAGTGTCAGCTAGCAACAGATGCACTCAAGCAATCACGGGCGGGTCTTCGTCGTCTTCTTCAACGGGCCACGAAAAAACACAGGGGTGCGTCTGCTTCACTAAAACTGCTACAGAAGTTTCGTAGGCTTTGTTTTGACGCGCGTCGGCAGCACACATTTCCAGCGGCTGGTAACAGTTCAAAGCTCCCGCCCTGCTCGAGCCTATCTGGCCCGGCGAGCTGATTCGAGGCGCAAAGGGAGATGGCACAACAAGACGGCTGCACTTCCAGCATCAAAAATGTGACGTCAGAGCCTCTCATGTTTCGTTTCTTTCCTCCACGCCACGCGCAGTCACTGGGATTTGAAATGTGTGCCAGAGCCCTCGACTTGTGTGCAATGAAGCGACTTGGGGTGGAATTTACAAAATCCTGTTATAAGCGCACACTAAAGCGATTTCTGAAGACGACGGAAACCATAACGGAGACGCAAGTGATTCGCTATTCCACTCTTCTAGCTGACCCCCATATGCCAAGAAACACTCTGCATCTTCCCGAGAAAGACCCAAAATATGGCTTGGCACTTGTCGATCTCTTTCACGTTCCTTGTTGGCTATAGGCTGCGTGCGCGTTGGTTTGTGTCCTTCAGGCTGTCATGAGTCCGTCCTGCATTTTTAGCTATATCACACGATCGTCCATCACGTGTCATTTTAGCGCCTTTAAACGGCGATAATCAGCGAGACCAGCGAGAAATACACTCATGTTCACTAAGCGCTCTCCTATGCAAGAGTCGTCTAATGGGATGTCCCCTTCAGGACAACGGGCGACCATATTATTGTGTTCTCGCGCTATATAGCTGAAATTGCAGGAGGCTTTACCTACTCGCCTAGCAAAACGTTCTGCTAAAGAAATTCAGGTGGTCAAAAACAGTCTGGAGTCCCACATTATGGCGCGCTTCATGCTCAGATCGTTTTTACAGCGAAAGCTGTATATTGCTAGGCGAAACGAAAAAAGAAAAAAAAAAAACGTTCGTCCCATGTTTCGCTAAACGTCTCCATTGACTGCGCCGTGAGTTACGTCGTTCTCTACGTCGCACCCAAGCGCGCGCGCCATTGGCAGCGCCGTTAGTGACGTCGTTCTCTGCGTCGTACCTGCTCTGCCCGCAATGCCACCTCATCAGCTCGCCGTTGTCGCATGCGTTCGCTATCTCGAGTTAGCTCGGCGTCGTCGTTAGCAGCATGCGCCTGACATTGGCACTTGCGTTCCACTAGAAACACAAACATGTAACCAATAATTTAGAAACGCTTCAATACAGCGTCGGGATAACTTTTTTTATTGCGATATCAATTATATGGACACTCCAGGCGCATTTCTGCCATCGCCGTCGTCGGCGCCGTCGCCGTCAGGTACCCATACATTCTAAGGGTGAAAAAAATGTCGCAGTTTCGCCTGAAAGGCAAAGCATCGATTGCGATAGCAAATTAGTAGAGAGCTATTCGGAGTAGGGATAGTAGTTTTATCGGATGCATAAACTTGCACACATTGGATTACTAATTGAATTAACAATCGTGGTGTCAGCGCGCACAAGCAAACATGAATAGATCGCACTGAATGACCGCAGCCAACGACTGTCAAAACGCTGGCAGCAAGCGCAGGTTCGCGCGGTGTATCGCTTCAACGGAAACTGAGTGGCGAATGCACAGAGCATACAGAGGTCAGAGCCGTGTGGAGATAAGAGACAGTGCGGGCGACCGGCACCGCCGGGCAAAGGAGAAGTTGTTGGCAGAGGAGAAGCTGCCCCCCTCTTTCCGTTTCTTGCTTTCGCGTGGGAGATTGAGTGGCAAGATACGCCTTTGGTGCCGGAGCACAGCGCCGCCCCGCCTCCCTCCCTCCCATGCCCCCACAGCCTTTCGGGCGACGGTTGCGTTTGCTTTCCACCGTGCGTTCGCTCTCCGTGATAGCGCGCGTCCCTCGCGCTCTTTCGCTCGCGCATGCGGCGCGCGGCGACGATTTTATCGCCCTTGGAATCTATACGGAACCTCACGGCGACGGCGACGGCAGAAATCCGGTTGAAGTGTCCATATAATTGCTATCGCAATAAAATAGCCGCCGCGCGCGTACGCAGTATGTGCTAATGAAAGCGGGCGAGGGTGAGCCGGGGATAGCGGCTCAATTTCGTGCACGCAACGGAGGGAATAGGGAACGTAGCGCCCGTTTTCCAGTCGCTCGCAACGCTCCGGAGAAAGAGTAAGGAGGGGGAGGGCGACTCCGGGCGGCCGCCGGGCCGTATGCCTCCGCAAGCCCCCGGGGGAAGTGTGGGAGTGGGGCATTCTATGCCGCGCACCCCCGCCCGGGCTGCTGTATATTGAAATCCATCTGCAGCGAGCGGCAGCACGCAGGTCAATTCGCTCGCTGCAGCTTCCGCGCTTACTCACTCCAACATTTTGACACTGAGTTTCCGCGGTCATCGAGTGAAATGCGTTCATGTTTGCTTGTGCGCGTGACACCATGCTTGTCAATTTAGTTAGTATGCCTATGTTTACCAGTTTATACGGCCCATAACACAACTATCCTTGCTTCGTATAGCTGTCCTCTAATTTGCTGTCAGGACGATGCTTCGCTTTCGGGCGAAACTGCGACTTTTTCAGCCAAACACGGCGATGCCGACGGCAAGAACCCGACTTGAGTGTCCGTGTGATGGCTTATTGATGAGTTATTGATCCCGTATACCGTATTGATCGCTGATTGCCAGCGCAACATTAAGTGTTAATAAAGCTTGGTGGATCTGAGCAGGTATACTAATTGCCGAGTTAACCCGTGAAGTACTTCTTCTTCTTCTTTCTGGGGTTTTACGTGCCAAAACCAGTTCTGATTATGAGGCACGCCGTAGTGGAGGGCTCCGGAATAATTTCGACCACCTGGGGTTCTTTAACGTGCACTACAACGCAAGCACACGGGCGTTTTTGCATTTGGCCTCCATCGAAATGCGGCCGCCGGGGCCGGGATTCGATCCCGCGACCTCGGGCTCAGCAGCGCAACGCCTTAGCTGACTAAGCCACCCCGGCGGGTCCCGTGAAGTACTTGTTTATTGTTTATTTCCGTGCCAAACAACAGCGCACTGCCTTGGAGACAGTTCACTGGTGCATACATGAGTACAAACGTAATAAAGTAAATGTACAGGAGATCATCTTCAGCAACAATGCATGGGAATGTAATGGTAGGCAGCATTATTTAGTGCAAAAAATAGGCAAATTGGAAATAACTGCTAAATGCGTTTGCACCAAGCAGTTTATGCACCACTATTACACAGACACTCGAGAAAAAATATTCATGTACGCTGAACGGGCATTGTATGCTTGTAGCTGCCGTGCTAAGGTAAAGACTGATAAAGATAAAACACGTAAATGAACCAGCTAGTTTTCAGTGACGGAATATGAAATTATAACGATGCTACAAACTCAGAACAATCAATAGCGCACGGGACTTGTTAACTTCTAGTCAGGCGCTAGTCTTGCGTCTTGCAAAGTAGGTATACTTAAGTGAACTAATAGGACTGAGTATTCACAGTATCGGCGTCAGCCAATGTATCTGTGGTAATTAGGCCACGTCCGTTTGGCAGAAGTCATGTGCTTAGCACCATGTTTAAGACATACACCCTGCAAATCTGCGGCGCAATACAACCATACTCGAGGCAACACTGACCTGCTATAGACTCAATTATGTTGACAAACTGAGTTAATTTTTTATTACGAGATGTGCTGTTATGGGATGCTGATGAACTCAGTTTTACGGTCGAATGAAAACTGTTTCGAGGGGCCTACTATCTAAGACGTGATTTGCCCATCATCTCGCAGGTCTTCGACCTGCTTGCCGGGTGAGAGGGTCGCAGGAATGGTGTTCTCGCCTATCTTCTTGAGTTCCGCCGCATAAGGGTGTTCCTGCATTTATTACACAACGCACCGGTTCACTTGAATATCAATGGTGCAGGAGTTATGCACATGCATCAGATTCCGACAGAGGTAGTATGCAAGAAGGTCATGCACCGTGTTTCATTCGGGTGCGCGTTAAAGTACCCCCTGTTACTGAGCCCTCCGCTACGGCGTCCTTTACAGATCGCTCTACAGTTTTGGGACATTAAAGCCTATAACGTTCTTAGGAAATAAGTGTACTATAGTCACAGAATTTGAGAATGCATTTTCGAAACTGGCTGAATGCAAGTTATTTATGCAGTGCTGATATGTCTTCATTAGTTACCGATTCTAATTGCGCTATTTGAATATACTGTTCAAGTTAAACCATTGCACAGTTAATGTTTGTTAGCAATAATGCATGGCGATTTCTTTCGCTTATAACTCTCGCCTTGTTAACAAAGTCAGCTGGTGTGAGAAAATTGCGCTTTTTGTGAAAGAATATATTAATTGACTCTGTTTTTTTAAGTTGTCTGGTATATATTCTCAATAAATGAAAAACAAATTGCTTTGTTAGAAGCCATGAAGACTTTAGGATACCACTGTAATATGTATTCTATCAAAATGGGAAAGAAGGGAGATTTTATGCAGACGTTTCGCATTCGAAAAAACGATGCTTTACTTCACTACAGCGACTTCGTGGGAGAGGTTAGACAAGTTGTTGCACTGCGCGATGCAGTACGACTTTCTAATCGATTGATGTACCACATTGATCTAATTTATTGCGGGCAGCCGAGGCTTGAGGTGAGAGCACAATCTCATTACCGATCGAAAAGTAGCCTTTAGTGAGCTCTTTATCGCTTTCGGACATCGCGATTCGTGTGCGCGGTTATACCTGAGCGAGCTCGACTGTTTAACGGGGTCGCGCGCTGGCGCCATACATTGCCGCTTATTGCCACGTGCACGCCATATCGCTACGCCTACAAGTTGGCTACCAATGCGTCCGCCTCACAAAGCCGGGACGAATGCTTTGTTGCGCATGCAGCGCAGGATAACAATGTTACCCGTTTTCGCATTTCATTTGTGCGATAGTTGTAGGGCTATATAGCATGTTGTAAAGTGCGCAATTAAACCCCCCCCCCCCCAAAAAAAAAAAAAAAAAATTAGCAGTGGCTTAGCTCGGCTATGCCAAGATATACGTAGCGTGAGCTAAGTCGGCCACATAATTCAGAACTTCTAGACCTGGTGGCATGGGCAAGTAACGATACCCATTGGTAAGGCTAAAGAGTGGAATCTTCTGCTTAACGAGAAAGTAGTGCCATGCTTAACGCATGGCACTACTTACCGGCGTCAAGTCTTTCATGTGCCACAGTCTTTCCCACACGTCGCTCACATATCCAAACGGATTGTTTAGTAGTCCGCCTCGAAGGTCAGAGCCACACTGGCGCTTTCGCTAAGTTTCACCGTATAATCAGAAAATCGGTGAGCCTTGACGTCATCAACGGCGTCTTGTTGTTGCTGCTGCTGAGATGGTCGGGCACGTCGCTCAGCCTCCTGGCGACGCCGCTTTGCTAGACGTTCCTCCTTTTGCTCCGGTGTCTCCACAGCACGTTTGGTCTTCTTCGGTTCGTTCTTCCTACGCTCAACCGCTAAGTGCGAGGCAACTACTTCGGGATCCGATGAGTTAAGCTTCTCAGCTCTTCTGTGCCGCTGAGCAGCAATTTCGCTCTCCTTCTCCATGGCTATACCACACTGGCGAACGCCCAGCGCAAAGGATCAAACGCCCAGCGCAAACACCGGGCAAACGCTCGGTGCGCCAGCTGTGCGCCGTGTGACCTCACTGCTCCTCGCGCGAGCGCAGCACGGCTCTCCAGCAGCCAGGCGATACTGCTCAACCTCGGCCAATGTAGCTCACGCTACAAAAAGAAAATTAGCCATTTCCTTAGTAGCCTCAGACATCAACCACAGAGACATAGTCACTCAAGGATGTTTCTTTGGCTCACGAACGCGTGCTTGCACCGCAAAAATGAATGAAAGACGCAGTATTACCCCGCAGGAATACCATAAGAATCCTCGTTTTTTTTCTACAGGACAATGGTAAAGCATCAACATGGCTGCAGAAGCTGACCGTACAACTGGAACATATCCTTGCAATGATGCGTAGAATAACTAGACAAAGGAGAGGAATGAAAGAACATGAACTTCGTAAGGTTATAGAAGCCTTAATATTTTCTAGGGTAATGTACTATCTACCATACGCTAAGATAACCAGCACTCAGCGCAAAAAGATGGACATTATAATTAGAAAATGGGCTAGACTTGCCCTGGGAGTTCCTAAGTTTGCACCTAACCATAAAATTGAAGCAACCGGCCTCTTTACCTCACTAGAAGACAGAATAGACGTGCAGAATCAAGCACAAACACAGAGACTCAAATCATCTAATCAGGGTCGACGAATACTGAATAGATTGGGATACGAAACCGCTAACTTACCCCCAATTCCCCCGAAACTACCACCATGGGATGGTCTGCCAAGGATAACCGTAGATTCCATTCCAAAAAATATGCACCCGGAAAAGAATCGAAATAGGCGCTCAAAAAGAACAAGTGTAATGCAGAGGACAGAGGATAAAAGCACGTACTACACAGATGCCAGTCATAATGCCGAAATCAGCAAAGTAGCGGTCATGGGCCATGACTCGACGCTTACTTAAAATTAAAATTAAATTAAAAATTACTTGGGAGTCCCAACGCCACACGACGCGCAATTGCTGGCAGTAATGCTCCCCATAACGGAAATGACACATACATCTGACACGATCACAATCCGAACAGACAGTCAAAGCACTTGCAGAGACATTCAAAATGATGACCTTCCTTACCACATACGAACAACGCTCCACATGTACATGCATGCTCACCCCCTTTTACGCATACGCATACAATGGGTTCCAGGCCATCAAGGATTGCGAGGAAATGTAAGAGCACACCAGCTCACCCGCGCAGCAAATCCGGGACCTCCTATCCTTTGGCCTGTTGAAGATACTTACAACCCCAGAAAAGAGCAGAAGATGCAGCGGAAAGAAAGGATACATATTTTGAAGTCCCGCAGGGAAGCATCAACAATTCTCAACACATCCTACACGCATTAGAGAGAGGACGCCTCAATCATACGAAAAGCACAAACACACACATTACTCACACCACACTATATGCATTATATTAACAGGGACCCAGGCTCCCCCACTTGTAAACAGTGCGGGGCCTATCCATCAAATAAACACATCTTGTGGGAGTGCCCTGCAAACGCCAACTTCAAGAAGACAATACTTTCCAAATTACCACACAACCAGCGTCCTGGCAGCTGGGAGGAGTGGACCACTCCCCCACGAAGGTTTGAAAAACTATGGTGGCGGCTTCTGGTGCAGCACGTCAAGAACGTGCTGGGCCAGGAGGCATGAGCTTACCAGGAGGCCCGGACTTGGGCTTTAGTTCCTTCGGGGCTAATAAATGTTATTTCTCTCTCTCTATCTTACACCGCAAAACGCCACCTGATCACGTCACATGAAAGTATGTGCAAGCGCAACGCGGAGGCCATGACACATTTAACAGCCTTATGCCTTTTGTGCACTGTCCCGTGGGCTTAAGATATTGCGGGTCGTTTTATTGTTGAATGGATTTTTTCGCGTCTGTAAAATTAAGCGTGATTTGCCGCGTGGTTGAGAAGTGCACATGCGAAAACCCTCTTAACGTATTGTAAGCCTAGCCATTTGGAATAGTTTTGTTCTTGTGCTGCGAGTTGTAGCAGCAGCAAGATGGGACCCGTCGGAATCGTCACTTCTTCAATTGTACCAATCGTAGGCTATATAAGATACAGCTTGCCGGTGCTCTCGAACATGAGACCTAGCTGTGTGCGGACGCTAGAGAGCATCCAAGCTCAAGGATTGCGCACGTGCTTAGGCCTACCACGCTGCACCTCAACCAATAGAGCCATCGCGGAAGCTCGAGCTTGTCCCATCAATGTATATATGCTCTGCGAGCCTCTTCGAGTGCAGCTGCACTTGTTGACCCGACATAGGCAACATCCCCTATCAGCACTCCCTGCCACACATCAAACTGCAGTTTTTCAAGGGCTATATCACGTCTTAAGAACATTCTGCCATTAAGATTCTCTTCCTCATGCATTCTTAGAGCACCTCCGTGGGTCCTGCCTGAGCCGCTTGTTAAACTTCAAGTCCCTGGGATTACGAGGAAGTCCGGTGTTTCATCCATTTAGCTTAAGCAACTTACCCTATCGTACATTTTTACAGTATACGGTGGTACTTTCCACGTGTGTACTGGTGGCTCTGTTACCCCACGTGCCTCCGCCGCAGCCTTTGCCATCCCGCAAATGACCATCGCTCGACGGTTTAAATTAGACCACAAGTCCACTTCAACTGCCGCAGAACTTGCTGCTATACGCTGTTAAATCCGCTGTTGGTGCTATCCGTTTCGCTGTTAAAAGCGGCCACCATGTCACCTTTCACTGAGATACCTGCACACTTTGGCGTGATAGGAAATGAAAAAGAAGATGCTGAAGCTAAAATAGCTGTAAATAATGCACCTGAAGTAAACATTGTTTCTCACGAAGAGACACGAATTCCCTGCTTTGGTGCGTTATGCGCAACTCTACACTTGAGCACTGGACGAATCCAGATCAACGATACAGTCAATTGCACAAATGGGACCCAGAAATGAAGTTCCGCATGCCTCCTAAAATGAAGAACGAGTATGATACATCGGATTCGTCTTGGTGTTGCACTCACGAGGCGTTATACGCATATCATCGGCTGCAGTGACACTGGTCCCAACTGCGACCACTGCCAAGCGCCAGAAACACTTGAGCATATATTTTGCTCATGCCCAGCGTACGCGCGAGAACGTCAGGGCCTTATTTCTACTATTGAACGCGTTACTAAACGACCAATATCTGACGAGATTGTATTAGGTCCTTGGCCTGATGCCAACAGCGCAGCTGTGGTCATCGGAGCAACTATAGCCTTCCTTCAAGCCACTGGACTCGACGCACGACGCTAGAATGACCCCAACGTTATGGACATGTAAATACGCACCTCCTTATCTTATCATCATTATTCATCGCTTCCCCCCACCCCTTCCCCAGTGTAGAGTAGCTGGCCAGGGCAAACTATGCTCAGGCCGACCTCTCTGTCCTTCCTCAAATAAACCTCTCTTTCTAACTTGTGCAACAGCGCGAAAAATAACGAGGAAGGGACGACGATAGACACAGTGAAAAGAGCGCTGACTTCCAACTGTTTATTCTACTGACGATGCTAGGCATATGTACACATACGAAGCGTCACCAAGAAAGGAAAATCAAGGGGATAAGGAAAGAAACATCAGTCAGCATGAATAGCACAAAGTGATATCAACATGGACCCAATCACCAACCATCTAAAAACCGTAGTTCTTCCTTAGTCAGTGTTAGTGATGGCATGCTCACACAAATTTCTCCCGCACGAGCAATCTTAACCGCCTCAATTATTTCTCTGACGCACTGATCTTTGTGTCGAGATGCAATCCCGCTTTTCTTGAACTTAGGCTTGCATGGCTTCGTACGACAACGCGTAGTCTTTTCACCACATTTACGGCAGTGTAACCCAAGCTGGCCCTGATTACCGTCACTTATATTCTTGCTGTGCTTTCTTAGTCTGGTGTTTATGCATCTGCCAGTCTGTCCAATGTATTCGCGTCCGCAAGCCAACGGCACGCGATATACGACACCCTCGTCACAAGAAACAAAACGATGCTGGTGTTTAATCTTGCATGATTTCTTCTCTTTGATATTGCACGGGTTTGTTCTCTTGCAAAGGATCGAAAGTTTTAGCGGAGATGAAAACACAACATCAACGCCTACGCGTTTCTCAATCTTCTTTAGATTGTGGGAAGTTTGGTGGATGTACGGAATAACGGCTATTTTCCTGCGCACGTCCGAACCTGCCACATCTTTCTTCTCAGATTGCCGAACTGCCCTCATTTTGTGCAACAAGCCCTCAGCCACGGAGACCACCAGGGGTTCCGGGTATCCCGCGTCAGACAGCCGTCTATTTTGAAGTGCTAGGCTTTCTTGGAGCATATTGTCACGTAGTAGTGACGCTGAAGAAAACAGTCGTAAAACTGTGTACAACGAAACTGGTTGTTTATTGGGCGAACCTGTACCCACAAAAGCAAGGTACACTCAAAGCACAACGATAACGGCGAACACAGTCGGCGATCGTCGAAAATCTGATCAGCGGCGAAACGCGTCGGCTTTTATACCTGAGTCACCGAAGGTTCCAGATTAATCCCTGATGCCCGCGTGTCTTCCAGAAAGTTCTAGACAATTCGCGTCGCTCATACGATCAGATTACATGAGTGTCGGTGACCACAGACGAAGGATAGAAGCATCGATAACGTTCGAGAAGCTTCCGATGCAGGTGCGTCCTGCGCCGAGCGATAACGTTTAACACTTGTTAGCCGGTGGAAAGCGGCCACCGGTGAAAGATAAACATCTATACGTGTCAATACCCTCCCCTTAAAAAGCATCGTCCCGATGCTACAAACAAATGTGAAAGCGAAAACAAAACCACACGTAATAAAGAAAAAAAAAATAAAGTAACAAAGTACCTAAGTTCGTCAGCGGGCGTAGAAAGGCTTAAGACGCACCACATGGACGACTTCGGGTCGTGCGCGGCGCCGCTGTGATTGCGAAATGCCGTCTGGCACGACCTCATAGTCCAGTGCGCCAATACGTCGGATGATCTTATATGGTCCGAAATAGCGACGTAAGAGTTTTTCGCTAAGTCCTCGCCGGCGTACCGGAGTCCAGACCCAAACACGGTCTCCGGGCTGGTACTCGACGTAGCGTCGTCGAAGATTGTAGTGTCGGCTGTCGGTCCTCTGCTGGTTCTTGATGCGCAGGCGGGCGAGCTGTCGACCTTCTTCGGCACGCTGCAAATAGGTGGCAACGTCTAGATTTTCCTCATCGGTGACGTCCGGTAGCATGGCGTCAAGCGTCGTTGCCGGGTTCCTTCCGTAGACCAGGTTGAACGGCGCCATGTGCGTCGTTTCTTGCACGGCCGTGTTGTATGCGAAGGTCACGTACGGAAGGATGGCATCCCACGTCTTGTGTTCGACGTCGACGTACATTGCCAGCATGTCGGCGATGGTCTTATTTAGGCGCTCGGTGAGGCCATTCGTCTGCGGGTGGTAGGCGGTGGTCCGGCGATGGCTTGTCTGGCTGTATCGCAGGATGGCTTGAGTTAGTTCTGCCGTAAAGGCCGTGCCTCTGTCGGTGATGAGGACTTCTGGAGCACCGTGACGCAGGGGAATGTTCTCAACGAAGAATCGGGCTACCTCGGCGGCACTGCCTTTGGGCAAGGCTTTTGTTTCGGCGTAGCGGGTGAGGTAGTCCGTAGCTACGACGATCCATTTATTCCCGGACGTCGACGTCGGAAAAGGCCCAAGTAAGTCCATCCCGATCTGCTGGAATGGTCGGCGAGGTGGTTCGATCGGCTGTAGAAGTCCGGCTGGCCTTGTCGGCGGTGTTTTGCGTCGCTGACAGTCTCGGCATGTCCTTACGTAATGGGCGACGTCGGCAGAGAGGCGAGGCCAGTAGTATTTTTCTTGTATCCTCGCGAGCGTGCGGGAAAAACCGAGATGTCCAGCCGTTGGGTCGTCATGGAGAGCTTGCAGAACCTCTGGACGCAACGCTGAGGGCACCACGAGGAGGTAGTTGGCTCGGAGAGGCGAAAAGTTCTTCTTTAGGAGAATATCGTTTTGCAAGGAAAACGACGCCAATCCTCGCCTGAACACCTTCGGCACAGTGACGGTCTTGCCTTCTAGGTAGTCTACAAGGCTCCTTAGTTCCGGGTCGGCTCGCTGTTGTTCAGCGAATTCGTCGGCACTGATGGGTCCCAAGAAAGTGTCGTCATCCTGGTCGTCCTGTGGCGGCGGTTCGACGGGGGCGCGAGACAAGCAGTCGGCGTCAGAATGCTTTCGGCCGGACTTGTAGACGACGGTGATGTCGAATGCTTGAAGTCTCAGACTCCATCGTGCGAGGCGACCTGAAGGATCCTTCAAGTTAGCTAGCCAACACAAGGCGTGGTGGTCGCTTACAACTTTGAAGGGCCTGCCATAGAGGTAGGGGCGAAACTTTGATGTAGCCCAGATGATGGCGAGGCACTCCTTTTCTGTTGTGGAATAATTTGATTCCGCCTTCGATAGCGACCGGCTAGCGTAACTTACAACCCTTTCTATTCCGTCAGTCCTCTGCACAAGCACGGCGCCGAGTCCTACGCTGCTTGCGTCGGTGTGGACTTCGGTATCGGCGTTTTCGTCGAAATGCGCAAGAATGGGCGGCGATTGCAGGCGTCGCTTCAGTTCTTCAAATGCTTCGATTTGCGGCGTCTCCCACTTGAACTCGACGTCGGCCTTCGTGAGGTATGTCAGTGGCTCGGCGATCCGTGAAAAGTCCTTGACGAAGCGCCTGTAATAGGCGCACAGGCCAAGAAATCTACGCACAGCCTTCTTGTCGGCGGGCGGAGGAAAGTCAGTGATGGCCGCCGTTTTCTGTGGGTCAGGGCACACTCCAGACTTGTTGATGACATGGCCCAAAAACAAGAGCTCCTCGTATGCGAAGCGGCACTCTTCTGGCTTCAACGTGAGTCCGGAGGTCTTGATAGCTTGAAGAACTGTTTCAAGGCGCCGGAGGTGTTCCTCGAAGCTTGAGGCAAACACAACGACGTCGTCCAAATAGACGAGGCAAGTCTGCCACTTCAAGCCTGCCAGTACTGTACCCATGACCCGTTGGAAAGTCGCAGGTGCCGAACAAAGACCAAATGGCATGACCTTGAACTCGAACAGTCCGTCTGGTGTTATAAAGGCAGTCTTCTCTCGGTCTCTCTCGTCGACTTCGATTTGCCAGTAGCCGGTTTTGAGGTCCATCGACGAAAAATACTTTGCGTTGTAGAGTCGATCCAAGGCGTCGTCAATCCGTGGGAGAGGGTATACGTCCTTCTTCGTGATCTTGTTGAGGCGACGATAATCGACGCAGAAACGTAGGGTTCCATCCTTCTTCTTCACTAACACAACGGGGGACGCCCACGGACTCTTGGACGGCTGGACGATGTCGTCGCGTAGCATTTCGTCGACTTGTTGCCTTATGGCCTCGCGTTCGCGCGCCGAAACTCGGTACGGGCTCTGACGGAGTGGGCGGACATATTCGTCGGTTATGATGCGGTGCTTGGCGACCGGGGTTTGTCGAACTTTTGACGACGACGAGAAGCAGTCCTTGTATTGCAGGAGCAGAGCTTTTAGCTGTTCTTTCTTATGCCAAGGAAGGTTCTGACTGACGTCGAAAGTTGGTTCAAGTACTACAGTCTTCGTTGCAGGTGCACTAGAATCCGTGAAGGCAAAAGCACTGCCGGCTTGTACTATTTCGTCGATGTAGGCGACCGTTGTGCCTTTGTTAATGTGCTTGTATTCGTCGCTGAAGTTCGTGAGCATCACTCTTGCTTTCCCTTCACGTAGATTAGCTATGCCTCTAGCGACGCAAATTTCACGATCGAGCAGTAAGTGATGATCGCCCTCGATGACGCCCTCCATATCTGCAGGCACTTCGGCAACGACGAAAATCATTACACTGGAGCGAGGCGGAACGGTGACTTGTTATTCTAGCACATTCAAGGCATGGTAACTGATGTCTGTATCCGGTGGTATCGCGTTGTCCGTTGAAAGCGTTATTGACTTGGACCTTAAATCGATGACTGCACCATGTTGGTTTAGAAAGTCCATGCCTAGGATGACGTCCCTGGAGCAGTGCTGCATGATTACGAAGCTCGCCGGGTAAGTGCGATTGTTAACCGTGACTCGCGCTGTGCAGATTCCAGCCGGCGTTATTAGGTGGCCTCCCGCTGTCCGGATATCAGGTCCTTGCCAGGCCGTCCTCACCTTCTTCAACTTGGCGGCGAACGGGCCACTGAAGACGGAATAGTCAGCTCCAGTGTCGACGAGAGCGGTGACGCTATGACCATCGATTACCACGTCTAAGTCGGTAGACCGTCGTCTGGCGTTGCGGTTAAGTCGTGGCGTCGGATCACGGCTACGTCGGCTTGCTTCGCTGCTGCTACGTCGCGTCGGTAGGTCTTCTTTCGGCGGCGAAGTGTTGTCGTCAAGGCTCTTGCTAGGCGGTGTGCTGGTACCTCGTTGTGATGATGCGTGAGTTGTCGTTGTCGGTGGCGGCGGAGGATCTTCGGTATTGCGTCGTACAGCAACCGCACCTCCATCGGTTGCTGCCTTTAGTTTCCCGGATAGGGGCTCACGGACCGGCCCCGCGCTGGGCCAGTGTATGATCGGCGCAGCGGCGACAGGTAACGTCCTGGTGACGGCGAGCGTGAGGGTCGTCGTGGTTGGAACTGGGCTCCGGCGAGGTAGTCAGCGATGTCGCGTGGTCGCTCGCCAAGCTGCGGACGTGGCGCGTTGACGGCGAACCCTCGTAGGCCCATATCGCGGTATGGGCATCGGCGGTAGACATGGCCGACTTCCCCGCAGTGATAGCAGAGCGGGCGGTGGTCGGGGGCGCGCCAAATGTCCGTCTTCCGCTGGTAGCTGCGCTGGGCGACGGGCGGGCGTGCTGGCGGCGGCGGCGGTGGACGACGGAACTGCGGCGTTACGGGGCCCTGGCGCGAGCGCGGAGGGGGGCCGTGACGACGGGCGACGGCGGCGTAGGTCATCGCTTGCGGCTGTAGTTGAGGCGATGCCGGAGCTTCTGGCACTTCCAGAGATCGCTGAACCTCTTCTTTAACTATGTCGGCGATTGAAGTCACCTGAGGCTGCAACCTTGGGAATAATTTCTGTAGTTCTTCCCGTGCAACAGCTCTGATCGTCTCGTGCAGGTCGTCGGCGCCTAGAGCTTGAGCTTCGGCGTAGTTTGTCAGCGCACGGCGGTTGTATTGTCTGGCTCGCATTTCAAGCGTCTTCTCGATGGTTGTCGCCTCCGAAACAAATTCTGCCACAGTCTTGGGCGGGTTGCGCATCAATCCAGTGAATAGATGCTCTTTGACGCCCCGCATCAAGAACCTAACTTTCTTTTCTTCAGACATGTCGGGGTCGGCGTGGCGGAAGAGGCGAGTCATCTCCTCCGTGAAGATCGCGATGCTCTCGTTCGGCAATTGAACTCTGGTTTCCAGGAGAACTTCAGCCCTTTCTTTTCGTACGACACTCGTGAAGGTCCTCACGAAGTTCTCGCGAAATAGGTCCCAAGTCACCAGGGTGGTCTCCCTGTTCTCAAACCACGTCCGAGCAGCGTCATCCAACGAAAAATAGACATGGCGCAGCTTGTCATCGTCGCTCCATTTGTTGAATGTCGCGGTCCTCTCGTATGTCTCCAGCCATGTTTCAGGGTCTTCAGCTGATGATCCACGGAAGGTCGGTGGCTCCCGAGGTTGCTGCAGCAGGATGGGGGACGCTGGGGCTGCCATTGAGGTCGTTGACTTGGC
Source organism: Dermacentor silvarum (assembly GCF_013339745.2). Lineage (NCBI taxonomy): Eukaryota > Metazoa > Arthropoda > Arachnida > Ixodida > Ixodidae > Dermacentor > Dermacentor silvarum. The sequence continues at coordinate 182,451,308 of NC_051158.1, read as the reverse complement.
CTTGATCGCTGTGGTCTTCTCGGGAAGAAGTCCGTATTCTGGCAAGAGACCTTGCTGCCTACGGCTAGCTCGCTGGTCCTTGGCGATGTTGGTCTCGTCCTCCGGTTTCGGGCTTGGGTCGCGGCTTTGCGGGGGTGTCCGCTGCATGGACACAAAAGCACCTCCACCAGATGTCACGTAGTAGTGACGCTGAAGAAAACAGTCGTAAAACTGTGTACAACGAAACTGGTTGTTTATTGGGCGAACCTGTGCCCACAAAAGCAAGGTACACTCAAAGCACAACGATAACGGCGAACACAGTCGGCGATCGTCGAAAATCTGATCAGCGGCGAAACGCGTCGGCTTTTATACCTGAGTCACCGAAGGTTCCAGATTAATCCCTGATGCCCGCGTGTCTTCCAGAAAGTTCTAGACAATTCGCGTCGCTCATACGATCAGATTACATGAGTGTCGGTGACCACAGACGAAGGATAGAAGCATCGATAACGTTCGAGAAGCTTCCGATGCAGGTGCGTCCTGCGCCGAGCGATAACGTTTAACACTTGTTAGCCGGTGGAAAGCGGCCACCGGTGAAAGATAAACATCTATACGTGTCAATATGTTCACAAGTTGCTCAAGTTACACAAGTTGCAATGAACCAACTATAGCCCAGCAAGCTACCATTTTCTCTCTCTAACCATCTGAACAAGTCCGCCCCTTGTAAAACAAATCTAGTGTACACGTATACACTTTATTGCGACATAGTGTACGCATAGTGACCAGACAGGTCAGTGATTTGTGTTTGGTTTAGAGAGCACGCTTTGTCGCTTAACAAAAGTAAACATTCACATCTTTTAGTGCTTTGTCACTCTTTTAAGTGCTTGTTCATGTTTGGCAACACAAGTATACATTTTGGGCACAGTGTCTAGAACCCAAATGAGTCAAAGCAGCTTGCAATGTAGGCCAGGTGCCGAATCCATTAGCATGTGGAGGTGTCAACGATTCACTTTCAGGTTGCAGGATAACATGTGTATGTCTTGAGGGTAGAGGAGATCTCCTTTCAATAAGATCTATGTTTTATCGAAATAAGTGTTAACTGCGTGTCAGTGCTTGTACCGTGGCCTCCTTTGTCTTTGGGATCTGTCCGTTTGCCCTGAGTTTAGAAATATGGCATGTCTCGACGTGATTTATTCAAACCACAGCGCAATACACACATGTGGGAAGGCATTTTTTGTTTATTGGTATTTCCGCAGGTGCTTGCGTGAAGTCTCAAACAGCGACGCTTTAAACAAAGCACACAATCCACTGTCGTCATCTTCGTCAGTAGGCAACCGGCCATGGCGTTTGTCCTTGTAGTTTGGCATGAAGCAAAAAGAAGATCGAGGGCATGCTACGTAGACAACGTAGCCGAGAACAGTTGCCACGAAGAAGTGACTGCAAAATTGGAAATGCCAGAGAGCATCAGGTAAGCATCACCTGAACTCGCATCAATATGGGTCGCTTCATGGTGTTCACAAGAGGGTTAATTTGGGTGGTTGGTCATCATCATCATCATCAGCCTGTATATTTGTCCACTGCAGGACGAAGGCCTCTCCCTGCGATCTTCAATTATCCCTGTTTGTGCTAGCTGATTCCCACTTGCACCTGCAAATTTCCTAACTTCATCATCCCACCCAGTTTTCTGCCGTTCTCGACTGCGCTTCCCTTCTCTTGGTATCCATTCTGTAACTCTAATTGTCCCCCAGTTATCCACCCTACGCATTACATGGCCTGCTCAGCTCCATTTTTTCTTCTTAATGTCAACTAGCATATCGGCTATCCCCATTTGTTCTCTGATCCACACCGCTCTCTTCCTCTCTCTTAACGTTAGTCCTAAGATTTTCGTTCCATCGCTCTTTGTGCGGTCCTTAACTTGTTCTCGAGCTTCTTTGCTAACCTCCAAGTTTCTGCCCCATATTTTAGCACCGGTAGAATGCAATGATTGTACACTTTTCTTTTCAACGACAGTGGTAAGCTCCCAGTCAGGATTTGGTAATGCCTGCCGCATGCACTTCAACCCAACTTTATTCTTCTGTAAATTTCTTTCTCGTGATCAGGGTCTCCTCTGAGTAATTGACCTAGATAAACGTACTCGTTTACAGACTCTAGAGGCTGACTGCGGATCCTCAATTCTTGTTTCCTTGCCAGGCTACTGAACATTATCTTTGCCTTCTGCATATTAATCTTCAACCCCACTCATACACTTTCTCGGTTAAGGTCCTCAATCATTTGTTGTAATTCGTCCCCATTGTTGCTAAATAGGACAATGTCATCTGCAAACCGAAGGTTGCTGAGATATTCGCCGTTGATTCTCACTACTAAGCCTTCCCAGTCTAAGATCTTGAATACTTCTAAGCATTCAGTAAATAGCATTGGAGAGATTGTGTCTCCTTGCCTGACCCCTTTCTTGATAGGCAAACTTCTACTTTTGTTGTGGAGAACCAAGGTAGCTGTGGAATCCTTGTAGATATTTGCCTGCATATTCACGCATGCCTCCTGTACTCCTTTATTACACAATTGCTTTATGACTTCCGGTATCTCTACTCAATCAAATGCCTTTTCATAATCTATGAAATCCATATGGAGAGGTTCACTCTACTCTGCAGATTTCTCGATTACCTGATCGATGGCTTGGATATGATCCATTTAGAACATCCCTTCCTGAAGCCAAGTCTTGGTTGGCTGAAGTCAAGTGTTGCCTTGATTCTATTGGGAATTATCTTGGTGGGTATATTATGGAGTACTAAAATCAAGCTAACGGGCTCATAATTTTTCAGTTGTCTAACGTCTCCCTTCTTGTGGGTTATTATAATGTTGGCATTCTTCCAGTTCTCTGGTACACTTGAAGTCGTGAGGCATGCGTATAAAGGGCCGCAAGGTTTTCAAGCACGATATCTCCTCCGTATTTTATTAAATCGACTGTTATGCTATCTTCTCCCGCAGTTTTTCCCCGTGTCATGCCTTGCAAGGCCCTTCTAACTTCATTGCTAGTTGTAGAAGGAGCCTCTGTATCCTGTTCATCACTACTTCGAATGAAAGTAGCTTGGCTGCTCTGTGAACTGTACAGGTCAGTATAGAATTCTTCCGCTGCTTTTACTATGTAATCAAAATTGCTTATGATATTACCCTCTTTATCTTTCAGTGCATACATCTTGCCTTGTCCTATGCCAAGTTTTCTTCTCACTGATTTCATGCGGCGTCCATACTTTACGGCTTCCTCAATCTTTCCCACGTGATAATTTCGAATATCCCTTATTTCTTCTTGTTGATCAGTTTTGACAGTTCAGCGAATTCTATCTGATATCTTGAGTTTGACACTTTCGTGTTTTGTCGTTTCTTCATTAGGTCCTTTGTTAATTGAGAGAGCTTACCTACTGGTTGCTGAGATATTCGCCGTTGATTCGATGTGTGTGTTCGGAAGCTTCTACGAGCTGAATGGAACTCCGAGGCACAGGTCATCACGGAGGGCTTGTTCCTTAAATTTCGCTTGTCGAAAGGGGATCCTAGGAATGGCAGCAGAGCAGAGGTCCGTGTTATCAGATATGGCCAAACGGATAACCTAGAGACCTGTAACGTAATCTATTCTAATCTGTTTTATTTCAATCTCCTGACGTCAGCTTTAGATAACCGCCGACGTAAGTATGGGGATGTCACCCGCAGCGTTGTCTCAACAGCCCAATCAAATGCTCTCCTCGTTTATAAGAGGTCATCTTTGTTCTCTTTGAAAACGAATAACGTTGCCTACACTGAGCGGTTTTCTTATCTTATTGGCTGAACAGAGGCGAGGATCACGCTCAAGTGGAGAGGGTTCGATGGGGCCGAGCCAGCGCAGTGAAAATGGATAATCGGATGAAGAGGCTGGTGCCGGCGTCTCCGATTTGTCCTCTTCCCCTTACTTAGCTTGCGGTGGCCGGTCGAAACTCGCGGTGGCGTGCAACGAAAGGTCAAGAATGCCGCTAAAACCTCAGCAAGGAAGATTTGGCAGAGCAATGCCATGTAAGTGCCGAAAGGGCTTGATAACGTTTTACTGCCTCACAAAATGGTTTATTATGCCCAAATAAATCCATGCTCACCATCAGAAGCGAGTAGCAAGTGACTGAGCGATCGGCGGGCAACCATCTTCTATGGGTTTTCGGGCGCTTCGAACGCGCAGCTGGGTCAGACGTGCTTTGTATGGGCCCTGCGTTTTTTTCAGCATTTCGGCGAATATTCTTACAGTATACTTACGAATCTTGGTGCACAGGACCATGAACCCCTCCGGAGTGAGTGGACAGTCTCCCTTTTCGATCATTTTTTGGACGTGTTCTTTAATAGACGACTTGTGCTGCGAATCAACGGGTTACGCCTATAGCCGCATCTAGGCTTAGCTCGAGTGCGGCCGTGCCAGCTGGCCGTCGCGGGTAGGCCAACTGCGTCATGGACTCGTTGAACGCCCCTCTACCCATAACAGGGTCAATTCAGCAATTAGAACGTCTCACGGATTCAACCATGACCTCTCATACGAATGAAATCACCGTGGAACATCGGAACGCCAACTCAACGCGGTCGGGAACGCGCCCGGTATCTGAGGTAGCCGCGAAGGTGGATGCGGCCGGCTCGGCGTCCCTGACGTTGACGCCGGTGATGACGACGAGCCTGGAGGACAACATGAAGCACGAAGATGATGACACATCGGACTGGATCCCGGTCAACTACCGCAGATACACGACGCGAAGACTCAAGGGCGAAGTGCGATGAGTAGGCCTCACATTTTCGTGCTCGTCAGGCCGCTTAATCAAAGGTCTATAGAAGAGGTCCCAAAGTCAACCATTGCCCGCCTCATTGGACAAACTCCTCCTACTAGCGTTGCAGCCGAGCACTCGGCATTTAGGTACATACCTAAAGCCAATGCAGTTAGACTTTCCATTTGGAATCAACAGCACTTGAACAATTTGCTGGCACAGCGCGAGCTCACACTTACGTCCGGAACTTCAGGTGAGGCGCGTAGGATTTCTGTTGAAATAGTGGATGCAACCAAACCTGCTGAAGTCACTAGCAAGGGGGTCGTGAAAATTTGAGCGGAGCACACCGAGGAATACATCGCCAATCACATTCACTGCGAATCTGCCAACATTCTGGGATTTCGAATCATGGGAAAGACACAGATACTTCTGGTCATGTTTGATACGCCACATCCTCCTAGAAGGCTCTCCTTCGACTACGAAATCGTCCCAGTGTACGAAAACCGACCTAGGGCCCTGGCATTCTTCCGGTGTCATGGGCTGGGCCGCATGGCCAAGTTCTGCCCCTAGGAAGCGGTATGTCGTCACTGCGGTCGAACGCATAAGGAAGATAGCCAATGTGAAGAGACGCCATTCTGCGTTGCCTGCCAGGCAGCGGGGCATATTTCTTTGGCCCCCAACTGCTCCACTAGAGCGTGTAAAGCCGAAAGCTCGCCACCTCCCAAAAAATCTCCTTCTACTGAAACAGAACGGGGAGAGCAGGCACCACCGCTAGTTAATAGTACAGGCACTCCTCTCAAGACATGGTCGCAGGTAATGACTTCGAACAGAGTGAAAAGTAAAGGCAAGGGTGAGGATAAGACCGAACGCTTCGAGCAAGTCCAAGCAGTCTCGGCAGGCGCCTGGAGCAAGTTCCAACAACAAATGGAAAACTTAATACAGCAGAAATTAGATGCTATGCAAAAGCAGATCACATCTTGGATACAAGCCTCCCAAGGACAACACGCACAAGCAGCAATCAACCCACCACAACTCGGAAAAGCTACAAAGTCACTTGCTCCAGCACCCCCTAAGAAACCGTCTCCAATTCCACCAGAGAACACCTTGAAATCTAAAGCTACATCGCTGCCAAACACCGAAACGCAGTGTGCGCCCCAGAATTCCCCTGCTTCTCTCGAAAGAAAATCTCCCGTTACAGCGGACCGGGTAATGGACACCATCATGCAACTTCTCGAGAAATTGAACTCCCGTATGGAGGCAATTGAGCGAGCCATCGAACAACAAGAACAGGTTATCATGCAGCACAAAGAGGTCAACGAGAGGGAGCTTGCCCAGCATAAGGATACTTTAGACGAATACAAGAGGAATTGGCGGCGGGAGCCCGCAACCGCAGCAGGGATTAATCATGAAAACTCCCAACAATGTGTGTATTGTGTGGAACTGCAGGAACATCTCTCAGAATGTCTAAGCGTTAAGGTATCAAGTTGATCCATACAAACCCTCATCATTCTGCTTCAGGAAACTAGGGGCCCAGTTTCAATACATAATTATCAGACCTTCACGCACCCAACCATCACTCACGTTTCTGGAAGGGGCACAGACCTTGTGCCGTTGCAGAAAGGGCAGGCAGCAGTATTAGTTCACAAGTCATGTACTGCAATACTCATGGATACAACGCAGGCTAGCAATCATTACAGGGAGATCGTGGCAGTCAAGCTTGCTTTACCCGGCAAAGTCAAACAGCACTCGTTGGTGGTGGCCTCGGTCTACTACCGACTACGTAATGGCACCACATCGCCGAACGAATACGCGTGGATTCCGAAGCTGTTGCACGAGGCCAACGGCACTCAGATCATCATAGGAGGCGACTTCAATGCCAAACATGGTATCTGGGGATATGCCACCGCCGATTCAAGAGGACGCATCCTGACTGATGAATTAGAGTCATTACCGCTTCATATTTGCAACACCATAGGGGTGCATAGCCGAGCAGGGCTTCATGCGAAGCAAGCCGATACCAAGCCCGATTTAACCATCGCCACCCCGAAAGTAGTAAAACGCTGGGAAACTCATCCTACCACATGGGAGTGATCACTACCGCATTATTTTCACCATCAATAAGAAGATTCGCAAACAACGCGAACTTATTCGCACAATCAACTGGTCCCACTTCCGAGAGGGCGTCGGAGATAAATTTGAATCCATTGAAGAATTCGCTCAGCTTATGCGCGACAACCTCAGTTCTGCCACCGAAGAAACACTCCAGGATGATTGCTCTCTGAAAGAACGTTAACAAGCTCACACAGAAGTACAAGACCAATGGTAGAAGGTATCAGACTCTCCGTCGCATCAGAGGTATATTCGAGCTTATCAGGCAGCATGGCGAAGACCTCAGTCGAGCGCAATGGGTCTCTACCTGCGAGCGACTAGGCAAGATTAACGGCATGAAACAGCTCTGGGGGATTTTTCGCAAAATGCTTGGCAAAGGCAGAGAACAATCCCCACTAGAAACCCTTACACTTCGACACGGCACCGACAAGCACGAAGAGGAAATCATAAAAACGTTCTTCCCTCACGCAAGCACTACGCCGCCCATGCCCCTCGAAACGCCAAAGCTAAACTCTACGAACACTGACCTAGATACCCCTTTACGCTGGGAGAACTTCATGCCGCCATTAAACAGGGTACAAGTGATTCTGCACCAGGTCATGATGGTATTACCTAGAAAATGTTGCGAAACTTGTCAGAAGAAACGGAAATGGCTCTCCTAGAAGTCATAAACAAGCAGTGCTCCCAAGGAATTGTTCCGGATCACATGCGCCTGTCAATAATCAATCCAATACCAAAACCGGGGAAAGACTCTACAACAATCACCAATCTCTGCCCAATATCGCTAACACCAACTATATGTAAGCTCACTGAGCGGATGATACATACCAGGATAACCCACTACATCGAATATCGCAAACCAGGCTTACATCCGTCCCAAGCCGGATTTAGACTCAACATGGGAACCCACAATAACCTCTGGTTGCTTCGGAGGGTCCTAAATAGAAATTCACGGAGTGGGCCGCTTGACTACATCGTAGCTGTCGACATGCCGAAAGCATTTGACAATGTCAAGCAAGATGAAATTCACTCAAATGTAGCAATAATATATCCCAGCCAACGAACAATAGACTGGATCGCAAGATATCTTGAAGCCAGACCCATTCGACTTCGCAGCAACAGCAATGCCGTTCCAGCCACTTACTATCTTGATGGAGGAGTCCCCCAGGGTTCGATTTTGGGACCACTGCTTTTTAATGTGGCCATGCTTACTGTGGCCCGCGAACTAGAGACAAGCAGTAGAGTCCGCTATACCATATATGCGGATAACATAACCATATTTATTTTTTATTTATTGCAATACCCTCAGGGCCTAAGTGGCATTACAGAGGGGGTGGGTACATTCTTATTAGACAAGCGCAATAATGAGAACAACAACAAAGCTGTGTATGAAAAAACCAAAACAAAACAAGAAAAGAACACTGATTAAAAGAGCAGTTTAACAGGTCAATACCAAAGGCCTTGAACGACAATTGCGTTAGCAACGTTATTATACATGTAAAATAAAAAAACTTATTGAAAGAACAAATAGCTGCGCAGGTTATTCTGTGAAGTGGTCAACAACTGCGGCCTTGAATGACTGTACATCTTCAATGCTGGCGATGGCACTGGGAAGGTGGTTCCAGTCAGAGCTAGTCTTTGGTATAAATGAATCATGAAACAAGTTAGTATGGCAAAAAGGAATGGCGACTTTATGCTGGTGATCAATACGCGCTGACAAATACGATGGCTTTCATAAAAGTTCGCGTTTCAGGGACTGGTTCAAGAAAACAATTTTATGAAAGAGACAAAGACGTGAAATTTTTCTCCTTAAGAAGCAGGTTCGGAAGGCCAAGATTAGATTTCATCAGCGAAACACTGGAAGTACGGGAGTAGCTTGATACGATAAAGTGAGCTGCGCGATTCTGAACGGACTCTATTGCATCTACAAGGTTACGTAAGCCTGGATCCCAGATAGCAGACGCATACTCGAGTTTAGGTCTAATTAGCGTTTGATATAGTAATAATTTTAAATGGCGTGGTGCTTCAGCAAAATTGTGGCGTAGGTATCCTAGTGCACGGTTAGCATTGTTAATGATGTAATTAACATCATGGACAGAAGCACAAGACTATGGCGGGAACATTGAGCATATGACCACCAAACTTCAAGCTGCCCTTACTGCACTCGAAGACACCCTTCCTAAACTGGGACTCACTTTAGCACCTGAGAAAACGCAACTTCTATGTGTCAATGGCAGACGAAGCGTCCTCCTGCCACAACAGGCAATAGTGTTGACATTGGGTCAGCGTGAACTCAGGGCCACCCAGGGTCACGTTAAAATTCTTGGGATTCCCATCCACAGTTGCAACGCGGGACAATTTTGGACGACTGAGCTCAAAAAGCAATGTCCCGGGCTCTTGCACACTATAAAGCGCGTCTCCAACAAGTTCGGCGGGGCACGGCAGGCAGCCTGCACCACCCTCATCAGATCCATCGCAATTGCTAAAATCACCTATGGAAGCACAGTCATAACTCCATCAAAAACAGCCGAAAAAAACATTCAAGTACTCTACCGACAAATCCTCCGGACAATTACAGGTCTCCCAATGTTCACGAATATACGCAAACTGCAAGACTTAACGCCCCTGCCACCCATCGACGGCATCATCAAACATGCTCAGACATCTCTGAATAATAAACTGCATCTCAGGACACAGGACCAAGACACTGCTGTGGGACAATCGACGCGCCCGCGTAGAACCGCGGAACACTGCAGGCGAAGAAACCACCCTTGCTTTTCCTACCCTGTACTCCTGCAAGATGTCTGCGCCACTCGCAACAGGGGCCACTACGGCCAGACAGCGCCTCTCTCACAGACACAATGAGTACGACGCTAACGCAGTAATTACTGACGCCGCACTCGATGTCGACCGCATGGCTCTGGCCTGGTACAAACTCTTGACTGGTGAGGCCAGGCGCTATATTTGTACACTAAATTCGCGACACCTGCACAGGCAGAACTTTTGACCATCTGGACTGCCTTACAAGACAATTCAGCGCCATCCCCCATTTACACCGACTCATTCCAAGCATTACAAGACATTGAGGACCCCAGTGCGGAAGATATCACTGTTCTACGCATCCGCCATATTCTACAGCACAAGCAGAAGAATGGCATTGACGTTAGGGTCACCTGGACGCCGGGACACGTGGAGGCCAAGGGGGGAGGTAACGAGGTGGCGCATGGTCTTGCCACCTCACAATCTGGAGTTTTACCTTTTCGTCTCCAACCTCTCCTACGCGGGTCTCCCGACCGTGGTGACCACCCCTATGCGGATTTGCCGCCGAACTCTCATTTCTAAATGGCACGAGTACGTCGCTTCCTCAAGTACGCTAACAGGGAGAGACTCAAACATCTCACTCCTCCTCACATGTTTGAGGACCTCGCCCTCAGCCGATCCCAGGAAATATTTATGAATAAAATACTTGCCAACACAGCTACTACCCCTGACAGAATTCACAAATGGCAGACGGTGGCTGACAAAAAGAAGGGAATTGACGCCTCTGCCCCCGCAATATGCACCTTCTGCCACTTCGTATGCGAAGCCAACTTTCAGCTGTTCATTTTACACTGTCCAACGTTAAATATGTATCGAGACGACAGCAATACCTTTCTGCATTGCCACATTGAAGCTTTACAGAACGACATTCTCGAAAACCCCGATCACCTGGTAAAACTAGCCCACTTCGGCGTTGCTAGCAGCCTGGGTCGCGCGTTTTAGTGGGTGTCCACCTCTCCTCGTAGGTCCCTACTCCCCCACTAGCGACCTTCGGTCCTCCCTTTTCTTAATAAAAGAATTCATTCATTCATTCTATGGATTTCGGTACGGAGCTGTGTCTGGCTAATTAGAAAACACATCGCATATCCACGAAGTGAATGATGATGAGTGGGCGAAGCACCGGGGGATCATTTGGGTAACCGTGAATCCCCAGACGCCGGCAAGGGGACCCAGAGGCGGCGAGAGCGCGGGTAGTGGCGGCAAAACGCCGGAAGCGATCTCTACCTGAGGTTGGTTGCGCCGATGCTTCGTTCAAGCGCGAGTTTCGCGAGCCCTCAGCTCCGGGTGCACTTGCTAGCGTTGCCGTACTGCTGCAGCTTTGCGAGCCCTCAGCTCCGGGTCCGCACGCCGGCGTTGCCGTGCGGCAGCAGCTTTGCGAGCCCTCGACTCCGCTTGCAGTTGAGGTGCCACTCTGGCCTTTTCATCGATAGCGGGCGCGCCGTTATCAGAAGCGACCGTTATCATCCATGGCTGAAGTAAGAAAGAGAGCATGCGCCGGGAACGAAGGCCCTTGTGCACCGCAGCGCCCCTAGCGGACTGGATGCAAACCAGAGCTACGGACGACGACGACGCCGAGGGAGGGACAAGGCTCGGCCCTAAGGTGCTTTGTCCCTAAACAAATCAGTTTTGTTCGGCATATTAGTGCATCTTTAACGCGCACCCGTCACTTTGACGCGGTGAGTTATCGCGGTTTTGTGACGTCGCGTGACAGACAGGCGAAGTGGCCGCTGCCCGAAAACTTTTGATAACAGAAGGCTAATGGCGAACTGAAACTGAACCTGGCAACGTTTAACACGCGCACCCTATCGAGTGAGGCTAGCTTAGCAGGGCTATTTGAAGAATTATCAGGCATTGCCTGGGATATTATTGTCCTTAGCGAGGTCAGAAGAACAGGTGAGGCTTATACAGTGATGACTAACGGCAACGTCCTCTGCTACAGATGTCTTCCAGATAAGAGAGAATACGGGGTAGGATTTCTATTGCATAAGGACATATCGGGTAACATCGATGAATTCTACAACTTAGTGAGAGGGTAGAGGTCGTCGTAATAACGCTGAATAGGAGGTATAGAATGAAGGTATTACAAACCTATGCCACAATTTCCAGTCTCGATGATGAAGAAATAGAACAGTTTTATGAAGATGTTGAATACTGTATACTGTAGTCCTGGCCGACTTCAATGCAAAAGTGGGGGGAAAGCAGGCCGGTGAGCAAGCATTTGGCAACTACGGCATCGATTCTAGCGACGCTAGAGGAGAGATCTTGGTAGAGTTCGCGGTAAGGAATACGCTCCGAATAATGAACACCTTCTTCAGGAAGCGTAGCAACAGGAAGTGGACCTGGAAAAGCCCTAATGGAGAAACAATAAATGAAGTAGATTTCATACTCTCTGCCAATCCCAACGTAGTGCAGAATGTAGAAGTATTAGGTAGGGTAAAGTGCAGTGACCATAGGTTAGTGAGGTCTAGGATTTGTCTGAATTTGAAGAGGGAAAGAGTGAAATTAGTCAAGAAGAAACAGGTTCACCTAGATGCTGTAAGGGTAAAAGCAGAATAATTAAGGCTGGTCCTCGCAAGCAAATATTCAGCTTTAGAACAGAAAGTTGAAGACAACGTAAAGGTAATGAATGAAACCTAACTAGGCTGATATCGGAAGGAGCACCAAGGCAACCAGTAGGTAAGCTCTCCCAATTAACAAAGGACCTAATAAAGAAACGACAAAACACGAAAGTGTCAAACTCAATATATCAGATAGAATTCGCTGAACTGTCAAAACTGATCAACAAGAAGAAATTAAGGGATATTCTAAATTATCACGTGGGAAAGATTGAGGAAGCCGTGAAGTACGGACGCCGCATGAAATCAGTGAGAAGAAAACTTGGCATAGGACAAGGCAAGATGTATGCACTGAAAGATAAAGAGGGTAATATCATAAGCAATTTTGACTACATAGTAAAAGCAGCGGAAGAATTCTACACTGACTTGTACAGTTCACAGAGCAGCCAAGCTACTTTCATTCGAAGTAGTGATGAACAGGATACAGAGGTTCCTTCTACAACTACCAATAAAGTTAGAAGGGTCTTGTAAGGCATGACACGGGGAAAAGCTGCAGGAGAAGATGGAATAACAGTCGATTTAATAAAAGACGGAGAAGACGGATGCTTGATAAGCTTGCGGCCTTTTATACGCATGCCTCACGACTTCAAGTGTACCAGAGAACTGCAAGAATGTCAACATTATAATAACCCACAAGAAGGAAGACATTAGAGAAGAGAAAAATTATAGGCCCGTTAGCTTGGTTTTAGTACTGTATAATATACTCACCGAGATAATTCCCAATAGAATCAACGCAACACTTGAATTCAGCCAACCAAGAGTTGGCTTCAGGATGGGATGTTCTACAATCGATCATATCCAAGCCATCGATCAGGTAATCGAGAAATCTACAGAGTACAATGAACCTCTCTATATGGATTTCATAGATTATGAAAAGGCATTTTATTCAGTAGAGATACCGGCAGTCATAAAGGAATTGTGTAATACAGGAGTACAGGAGGCATACGTGAATATCTTGGCAAATATCTACAAGGATTCCACAGCTACCTTGGTTCTCCACAACAAAAGTAGACGGTTACCTATCAAGAAAGGGGTCAGGCAAGGAGACACAATCTCTCCAATGCTATTTACTGAATGCTTAGAAGAAGTATTCAGGCTCTCATACTGGGAAGGCTTAGTAGTGAGAATCAACGGCGAATATCTCAGCAACCTTCGGTTTGCAGATGACATTGTCCTATTCAGCAACAATGGGGACGAATTACAACAAATGATTGAGCCCCTTAACCGAGAAAGTGTAAGAGTGGGGTTGAAGATAAATATACAGAAGGCAAAGATAATGTTCAGTACCTGGCAAGGGAACAAGAATTCAGGATCGCCAGTCAGCCTCTAGAGTCTGTAAAGGAGTACGTTTATCTATGTCAATTACTCAGAGGGGACCCTGATGATAAGAAAATTTACAGAAGAATAAAATTCGGTTGGAGTGCATAAGGCTGGCATTGCCAAACCCTGGCTAGGAGTTTACCACTGTCGTTGAAAGGAAAAGTGTACCACCATTGCATTCTACCGGTGCTAACATGTGGGGTAGAAACTTGGAGGTTAACAGAGAAGCTCGAGAACAAGTTAAAGACCGCACAAAGAGCGATGGAACGAAACATGTTAGGCCTAACAATAAGAGACAAGAAGATAGCGGTGTTGATCAGAGAGCAAACGGGGATTTCCGATATTCTAATTGACATAAGAGAAAAAAATGGAGCTGGGCAGGCCATGTAATGCGTAGGATGGATAACCAGTGGACCATTACAATTATAGAATAGACACCAAGAAAATTGAAGTATAGTCTAGGATGGCAGAAAACTAGTTGAGGTGATGAAGTTAGGATACTTGCAGGCACAAGTTGGAATCAGCTGGCGCAAGACAGGTGTAATTGGAGATCGGAGGGAGAGGCCTTCGTCCTGCATTGAACATGAATATCGGCTGATGACGATGAGGATGAATGTCGAAAAGGCACCGAATCAGGAGGAGGAGGAGTGATGAACTTTATTTGTGTAGCAGATTTGTGAGACCTAGGCCTCTCTACCTAGATGACGGCCTAGAGCCCTTGGGCTCTGGCGGCATCTTCGGCCTGCTGGATTGCCTTAACTTGGTCTTCTGGTGCAGACCTGAGCTGCGCGGTCTCCAACTGCTCTCTGGTCTTGTGTGTTTTATTCTGTGTGGGTGTCCTAGGACAAGCCCAAACCATATGGTGTAATTATTTTTGTTTTGTTCGGTTGGATCATGCCAAAATAGCGCGCACACGTCATAACAGATAGGGAGCAATATCGCGGTTTTCTTGATGTCGCATGACAGACAGGTGAAGCTGAAAGGGGGAAAATATTTTGAACAAACGTGGAGGGCTGATTGCAGAATTGGAATAGAAAAGTGTGGAATAGCTTTACGTTATAGCGCCCCTAGTTCGTCTGGCAGCGCACAGTTTCGCCCCTGCGTGTGTTCATTCTAAGGAGGCCTCCCACAACCTCGTCCACGCATTCGGCGACGTCGTTCTGGCGGATTATTCCAATCGAGTAGTCAGCGTGGGAACAAGGTTTACTGTTCCTCCCAGGATAATTGGTCCTGGGCCGGTATTTTGTAGCGATGCCTTTAAAGTAATAATGCATTTTCGCGCTTATCGCGCTTTGTCAGTGGTCAGAGCGACGGTCCGCTCACGATATCAACGTTGATAACCCGAGCGGACCATCGCTCTGACCACTGACAAAGCGCGATAAGCGCGAGAAGGCATTATTACTTTAAAGGCATCGCTACAAAATACCGGCCCTCAACTCGTCAAGTTCGTAGGCACGTTTCTGTCTTGATGCAAACGCCGGGGCTGTAAGGTGCGTCTCAGAAGAAGTAGACGCCTTAATACAGCACAGAAGACGAAACTTACCAATAGCCCCTACACTAATCATTCTAAAGCAGAAATCCCTGCTAACTGCGGACAAAGAAGGCAGTTTCGCCGTAATGCTGAAATGGTGAAATGCCTTCTAAACTACAAAGCCACTGAAGCGATTGATTCCGTTTTTAGGTAAAACAAAAAGTTGCCGCAGTTTCACCTGAAAGGCGAAGCATCAATTGCGATAGCAAATTTGTAGAGAGCTATGCGGAGTAATGATATTAGCTTTATCAGCTGTATAAACTTGGACATGCAGCAGCACCGGCAACACGCAGAACTGTTGTCGACGCCGTCGGCGTTTTGTCCGCGTTCGCTCAAAATGCGTGCGGCGTTGGTGACTGTTGCCGGAGCCTCTGATATAAATAGGCACTTGGTGCTGCAGCTAAACGTCGCCTCCCCCCCCCTCCTCCACGGCCTCTCGCGCGTCGGAAGAAGGCGCGTTTGCTCTACATATATGGTGATTGTAAAGGAGGAAAGAGACGCCTACTTCTGCAGCCCTTAAGCGAGCACGGTGCAGAACGCGCGTTTGTTCTCCGCCGTGCGTTCACTCCCCGTGAAAGCGCGCGCCCCTCGCGCCCTTTCACTCGCACATACAGCGTTCGGCGCGCGGCGACGATTTCATCTTCATTGACGTCATACGGAACCTCACGGCGACGGCGACGGCGACGCCGACGGCAGAAATCTGCTTTTGAGTGTCCATATAATTGCTATCGCAATAAAAGGAAACACGGGCAACGTGTCGCTTTCATATGCCTTCACTTATGTCCGTGTCTTTTCCGTTGTTACCGCCTTGAATCTAATATTGCCTAATATGTAAATACGACCTTATTCCGTGGCAACCTCCGAGCATGCGTGGAATCTACGTTGCCATTTACCAGCCGTTATAAAAGAAAATATATTACCGTAGCATTGTTGAGAGAATCATATGTGCACAAGTGTCAATAAATAATAAAAGTAAGGTGTGAGACAACTGTGAAAAGGCTGCCGTGAAGAATAATGGACGCGGTATCCGGGGAAGCCGTCAATCCTCTTGCAGAGAGTAAGAAAGGGCGAAACTTGGTGGCTGCAGAAGGAGGCTTTAATGGCGTGTTTAGCATGATGATGTGTGGCGTTTCATGGCGCAAGGGCCAGCTATGGCCAAAGAGCACCATGACATGTGCTAATGAATCTCTATGTACTAAGTAGGAAATGATTAAATGAGGTGCACATGCTAGGTGTAATGTAGCTGCATAAAGGCCTAAAACAAGTCACTGTAAATTGTGTAATATATACGAGTATTAAAATAATGACAATGACTAAAGATGTGAGCTATGATCAGAAACGTTCTGTTACGAATATATTGTTACGTAGTAGTGACGCTGAACTAAACAGTCGTAAAACTGTGTATGACGAAACTTATTCTTTATTGGGCGAACCTGTGCCCCCAAAAGCAAGCTACGCTCGAAGCACAACGAAAGCGGCGAACACAGTCGGCGATCGTCGAAATCGGCTCAGCGGCGAAACGCGTCGGCTTTTATACCTGAGTCATCGAAGGTTCCAGATTAATCCCTGATGCCCGCGTGTCTTCCAGAAAGTTCTAGACAATTCGCGTCGGTCATACAATCAGATAACATGAGCGTCGGTGAAAACAGGCAACGGATAGAAGCATCGATAACGTTCTAGAAACTTCCGATACAGGCGCGTCCGGCGTCGAGCGATAACGTTTAACATTTGTTAGCCGATGGAAAGCGGCCACCGGTGAAATATAAACATGTATACGTGTCAATATGAAATAATGAGACGAATGCAAATACGCTAGTGCGTTAACATTATTGAATAGTGCTTTTTCCTCCTGTTATTCGACACATCATACAATAAGACATCACGTAACAATAACGCCTTTTCTCTAAAATAATGACTGCTTTCAGTATTTTTTTTTTCCGCGCACAATCAGGGACTAGAATAATCTTAGCAACACCGTTGTCCAAGCAGATTCATTATCTGTGTTTTCATCTTTTTTAGATAACTGAAACATAGTTTGTGACTTTTTCTGCGTAATTTCATGTCTTATTTTTTTCTTTATAGTAGTGTTTTTTTTTGTAATAATGAGCCCTTTTTATGCAGATTATGTAACCTCTGCATGTTTTTTGTGCCATTATGTAGTACTTTCTTTTACTTTCTATGTCACTCTGCGAAAACTACTGTAATGGTGGTTGCAGTAATAAATTTAAATTTAGAAATAGGAAAAACTAGCGGCTAATTACCTTAGCAAACGAAATAAAACAGAGTTTTAATTCTTTTTTGGTTTATTTCACTGTGTGAAATGCTTCGCATTTATTTTTATTGCTTTGATGCAAGATAACAAGCTTTGTTTTCCCGAAAGAAAACATTTCACTACAAGACGATCTTGATACTGTCTGACTCTTACCGCTTTTGCGATTGCACTATTTCATTGCTCTCGGGACGTTTATTTTATTTGAATTGCATCATTTTTACGCTTTTCAAGCGAAGCTTGTATACGCTGTATAAGCTACGATGTAACGATGTACGATGTACACGCTACGATGTAACGTAAAAAAAAAAAAAAAGCTGCTCTCACAGCTGCACAGGTGGTCGGCACGCGCACTCGTGCCATTGCTCCCGCGTTCGTCGTCATCGTCTGGTTCCGCAGCTGGCTGTGTTGCCGCGAATCATTCCAGCGTAGAATTTCACTTGTTTTCTCTCGTCGTAATGGGGAAGCCGAATTCATGGGGGCATGAGCCATTCATTGTCTTACGTAACGGAGATTTAATTTTGAAAAAAATTTATGGAAATTCATCCAGAATTAACGCACTCGGGAAAGGGATCGTCATCGACGTGCCGATTCGAGTGTGGGGACTTCCTAAGCCCAGGCCAAACGTCGGCGAAGAGCCGCCGACCCCGAGTTGCGGAAGCGCGATGTTGATGCCAAGCGTCAGTGTCATCCAGCCCTCCAGAAACCCGGGTGGTGTACGCCTCGGCAATGCTAGCGCCAACTTCCCCGGTGCGACGGCCAGGTTTCAACGCGAGTTTCTCAAACGGATCTTCGGAGCGTGGTGCTCGTCAGTGCAATTCGTTCGGAGGAACACCGTAGAAACACACAAGCTTAGCTTACCCGCATTTCTCGACAAGGGAAGGGCTGCTAATTTTTTAAAATTTATTGCACCACATTGACGATTGTTTTATGGGCACCGCAGTACGCATATAGGTAGCGTCAGCCTCAACAGTACTCAGTCTTTTTCGTGGGCCTTAAGTTTAAGCATGAGTGCTGTTTCAAAGTGGGTTCAGATGGGGTTGGTATGTATATATGGCGGTGCATTTTCCCACATTTATTTCTTCATGCCTAAGTTAAAATCTGCGCGTTTGAAATTTGCTGTGTGACAAAATTAGTGGCAAAATGCTTTACCACTAATAAATTTTTAGATATTTATTTGGGTAAGAACTATGTACAAGATTCATTTTCTTTTGCCATTGCAATTAGGACACCGAAGGGGCGCTAGCGCCACCGCTCTTGTGTTGTCACGGTATCGACGCGCATACGACGCGCAAACGAGTCGCGCCAACTTCCGGGGAATTCACCGCTTGCCGATTGGCTGCTCTTTCCCTCCCGTTGTCACAAATTTTGCCGAAGTTGCAAAGGTTGAAGACTGGGCCTGTTGGTATGGCATACTAGAGGTTGCATTGCGCAACATTTCGACGGGACACACATAATCGAGTGCCAGTTCCGACCGAAATGTTGCTCAGTCCGACCTCTAAAATTTTGCGGACTGCCCACTTTACGACGTGGCGGCGACTGAACGCGTTCTGCTTCGAACAAGGATATCCGACAGCGCCCCTGGCTTGTATACTTCAGCCATCAACGTTGTTCGCTCTTACATTAGCGTTCCTAGTGAGAGGCTGGGTGCTTGCCACATCGCGGTGCATACACTGGTCTGGGCGGAAAGAACAGCAAGCTAAATCTAGCGCTGCCAAACGCCAAAATGTTTCCCAGCTTTCCGCCTGTCTCATTTCGAGCACCATCGAGGGGCAAGGCCAGGACATGGTTCCTGTTTTCGCGGTAGTGTCGCGTTCTGCTGCCTAGCGCCTGCTCATATCGACAGAACCACGTGCGAGAAGCGAAAGCGAAGCGCTAAACCTCGTTGTTGCTGTCAATCGTTCGTCTTCTGCCGAAGCCCCCTGTCACGTATTTTACTAGTGTGGATAGTTCCGAGGGCTTACAACTTATAGCGTACTCAAGAGGTCTGTTCCCTTTTGTAGAGTAAAATACGTTGCCCGAAATGTTTACTCCAGGTCTTGCTTTTGTCGCCCTTTTCAGGTTTCTCGTGTAAGTTAAACACGTTTATTTGGAAAAAATTGTTGGCCATCTTTTATTGCCACTGCATGTAGTTTTACTGTAATCTCTTGGAATACACTGGAGAGGCAATGCCAATTTTGAGGCACGTGTAGACTAACTTGTCGGGCAAGCCCGGACCGGTCCCGTTCACATAGCCACGGATCCAGGCAGGGCCTGGTCATGCACCTGGGCCGGCCCCGACTTGTATCCACGGTACCGGGTCAGGCCCGGTCTTTATCCAACGGGCCTGGGGGTAGCGACTTGACAGTGCTCCCTACCCCCAGGTATAGAACACTAGTGCAGTACAATACAATCAGTACAGAACGCAAGCGAAGTATCACATTACAACGAATTCAATGACGCCATGCTGTGGTACACGGACACAGTGGAGGCTTTTTTTATTGCGATAGCAATTATATGGACACTTCAACCGGATTTCTGCCGTCGGCGTTGCCGTCGTCGCCGCCGTCGCCGTGAGGTTCCGTATAGATTCCAAGGGCGATAAAATCGTCGCCGCGCGCAGTATGCGCGAGCGAAAGCGCGCGGGGGACGCGCGCTATCACGGAGAGAGAACGCACGGTGGAAAGTAAGTGATTCGTGTGGAAAGGGAAAGGTTGGCGCCATCTTCTGCAGCCCTTGAGGGAGCACGGCTAAGAAAGCAAACTTGACTGTCGCGCGAAAGGCGGTGGGGGGAGGGAGGCGGAGCGGCGCTGTGCTCCGGCACCAAAGGCGTATCTTGCCACTCAATCTCCCACGCGAAAGCAAGAAACGGGAAGAGGGGGCGAGGGGGGGGGGGGCAGCTTCTCCTCTGCGAACAACTTCCCTGCCCTTTGCCCAGCGGTGCCGGTCGCCCGCACCGTCTCTTATCTCCACACGGCTCTGACCTCTGTATGCGCTGTGCATTCGCCGCTCAGTTTCCGTTGAAGCGATAGACCGCGGGAACCTGCGCTTGCTGCCAGCGTTTTGACAGTCGTTGGCTGCGGTCATTCAGTGTGATCTATTCATGTTTGCTTGTGCGCGCTGACACCACGATCGTTAATTTAATTAGTAAGCCAATGTGTGCAAGTTTATGCAGCCGATAAAACTACTATCCCTACTCCGAATAGCTCTCTACTAATTTGCTATCGCAATCGATGCTTCGCCTTTCAGGCGAAACTGCGACATTTTTTTTTCTGCGCTCCAAGCATCTGACTAGTGCTGAAAAGCAGGTTGATGACAGAAACCTACATTACGTTGTAGTTCTGCTCGAAACGACATTTTTCACCCAGCGCGGAAGAAATCAACTTAGAAGCAGTTCTCAAGGTGCGTAAACAAGGCTCAGAGACTATGCTTGGGTTATGTTTCATCAAAGTTACGCTGTAAATACTCGAGTGCTTAGATGTATTTTGTACGATAAAACCCCACAAAACAGAGCCGCCATTTCGCACCATTTTTTCGAAAGTAAGCTGAGCAGCACGCAACTTCAGGATAATGACAAAATGACCTTGCAAAACTATGTTTGGAAAATCATTTAGAAAGAAAGGAGTCGCAATAAGTAATCAGCTGTCTACGTGCAAGCGAGATTTATTTTTTTCACCGCGCTCAGCTTTGATGTCACAAGATTTATACTATTGTATACCCATATGCACTGTATTTAATGCGAAGCATTTACACTTACATAATGCTTGCATCTGGCTCTTACCATATTGACAATGTCCTGTTATATTTGTTTATGTCATATTGGTGTGGATATCACATTCAATTTAACTTGGACCATGTATGTAGTGTTCTGGCTAATGGTAAGTCCGAGGTCTGCATCCAACTTTTTTTTTTACAGATGCGTAGATTTAACCCGCAATGTTTTTGCGGAAGCACGCTTTCCTTTAGTTTTTTCATGTTTCATGTTAGGATAAGTCGGACTCTGAAGAGGTAAACAGGTGCGTCCATCGCGTCAGCGCTTATTCGTGGTGTGTTGGAGTGCTGCGGGCCTGCTTCGGCCCGCACAGATCGGCGTGCTCATCATTGCCATAACAACTGCCGCATATGCTTCTACAGCGTTGATGCACGCGTTGACAGCAAGAGAAGCGCGTTCCATTCGGTGCCCCTCGGCGCGATGCTGTGGCAACGTGTACGTGCTCATCGCAAATATAGCAACGCTAAATTACCCTTCGCTATCGATGTAAACCGATTGGTGGAAATACACTCGTGTTGCAGCATTTCAGAATTACGTAGACGTCGAATTCGAAACTGCATTCCACAAATTAGCAAAATCGCTATCTATGGAAAGCAGAGAAGCGCCACTCTACCCGTACAGTTACCTCCACTCACCGCTCGCTCTTCAAGTCTCCTTCAGTTTTCGTTCGCGAACAAGTGGTAGTGACTACCTTCGTACCGTTCCGTTGTTGCTCAAAGCGATTCTTTCTTGACGCTTCTTTGGGAGACTGCTTTATACACACCGCCAGGCAAACCTCTAATAAAAACTCGAAAATGCTAAGGCGACTTACGGCCTCGTACAAGACGTTATATATTGTTCTGCGTACAATTAAAAGCACGTTCGGCAGAATCAAAGCACAAAGTTCTGCTTTGATTGTGCTTTGGTTGGATAGCAATTCAGTAAATCTTGGGTTCTGTGTGCGAGTCGGGGTCAGGCAATGAACAATTTTATTGTAAGAAAGAACATGGTCATATATACAAAGTAGTGCCGCAATGGGTCATGCGCAGTGCATGCATATAAGCGTGACGTTGCACTTATTCAGCTTTGCTACAGGTTCTTTTGTTTTCCTTTCTTTATTTAACTTTGTTTTTGCCGCGGCCGTTTGCCAGACGTGGCAAAGCCTTTTCTCCACTTACATCTGACAAGGCAAGACGACAGGAAGCTGCGCGGCATTACTGCTGCCGGATTGCCACACGCAACGGACCATCAGGTCACAAATTTAGGTTCATTTCTTGCGCAGTTCTTATATGCACTACAGAGCGACATGCAAAATTACTGAAATAAACCTATTGTAAAAAACACCGCATATCCACGAAGTGAATGATGATGAGTGGGCGAAGCACCGGGGGATCATTCGGGCAAAACGCCGGAAGCGTTCTCCTGAAGCCGCAAGCCGGCTTCCGGTTCCGGAGCTTGGCATATAAACCAGCGCAGCACACAGGCGATGATGATGAACACATATATAGGCGAAGAGGAGGATAGGTAAAAGTGCGAGGATGATGATGATAACATACAGATGAGGAAGATGTGCGTAATAAACGCCCACACTAATTTCCCCCCGACGTGAAAGCGGCCATCCTGGCCGGCCGTCAAGGTGTCGAGGCACGCCGCGTGAAGGGCTTCATGCGGGAGACGTGGACAACCTCGGTATTGCGGCAACGGCGGTCTGTGGGGGCGTCAAGAGGAGTAACGCGGTAGTTGACAGGCGAAGTCTGTCCAAGGACTATGTACGGCCCGATAAACCGTGGCTGGAATTTTTCGCATAAACCAGGGGTGCGAACAGGAGTCAGGAGCAGGACCTCGTCACCAGGTCGAAAAGATACAACGCGATGGCATTCGTCGTAAATATTTTTCCCGTCTTGTTGTCTGGCCTCTGTGTTCAGGCGAGCAAGCTGGCGACAGTGGTCGAGTCCGGAAATGTACTCTTCGCACGATGATAGAGATGTATTAGCCTTGGAGTTGAAGAATGAAACGTCCAGAAAGAAAGTAGGGGAGCGTCCATAAACGAGGTAAAATGGCGAGTAGCCAGTTGTGCGCTGCACGGCCGTGTTATAGGCGAAAGTGACGAATGGTAAAAGAACATCCCAGTTTTTATGGTCTGGTTGAATATAAGCGGCGATCATGTCGGCAAGGGTGCGATGAAACCGCTCGGTCAGGCCGTTAGTCTGGGGGTGATAGCTAGAAGCTGTCTTGTGGGCTGTGCCGGAGGCTTGAAGAACTTCGTTTAGCAGTTGGGAAAGGAACGCCTTTCCACGGTCACTGAGCAGTACACGAGGAGCACCATGGCGTCAAGAATAATGACTTCAAGAACGAAGTGAGCAACTTCCGAAGCAGAGCCAGTAAGCACAGAAGCTGTCTCAGCGTAGCGCGTCAGATGGTCGACGGCAGTCACTATCCATCGATTGCCAGCAGTAGTGACCGGAAGGGGCCCGTAATGGTCGATCCCAACAACCTCGAACGGGGCTGCAGGGCACGGAAGCGGCTGTAATTGGCCGACAGGACCAGATGTTGGGAGCTTGCGACGCTGGCAGGGAGAGCAGGAACCGACGTATCTGGCGACGCTAGCAGAAAGGCCAGGCCAATAGAAACGACTTCGAATGCGGTCATAGGTTTTATGGAACCCAAGGTGGCCAGCTGTCAAAGCATCGTGAAAGGCGTTGAGGACACGAAGTCGGAGAGGGCGTGGTAGAACTGGCACCCAGCGTTGCCCGTCAGGATGGTAAATACGGCGATACAGCACGCCATCGTCCAGCTTAAAGTACGCGAGCTGGCGACGGAGGCGCGCGTTAGGTGGACGAGAAGCCCCAGAGAGGTGATCAATGAAGCGTTGACAGTACGGGTCAGCCAGCTGACGAGAGGCGAGTGGCTGATCATCGTCGAAAGGCAGTTGGTACATAGAGGCCAGGGAGGAAACCGTAGCAGTGTCGGTCGAACTGGTGACGTGCGAAGCGATTGCAGAAGCGTCGAGCGGGGCCGTAGGAAGCGGGCAGCGAGAAAGAGCGTCGGCGTCTTGGTGTTTCTTCCCGGACTTGCATATGATTTTGAAATCATACTCTTGGAGGCGTAAAATCCAGCGACCCAGGCGTCCAGACAAGTTCTTGAGCGTGGAAAGCCAGCATAAAGCGTGGTGGTCCGTAACGATGGTGAAATGGCGGCCGTGGAGATAAGGGCGAAACTTCTGTATCGACCAAACAATAGCCAGGCACTCTTGCTCAGTGATCGTATAGTTCTTTTCGGAAGCGCTGAGTACACGGCTGGCGTATGCAATGACTCTCTCTCGCGAAGAGTTGTCGCGTTGCAGAAGAACAGCACCTATACCGCGGCCGTTAGCGTCTGTGTGTAGGAGAGTCGGTGCGGCCTCATCAAAATGGCAAAGCACAGGTGCAGAGGTGAGGGCGTTCTTCAAGCGTGCAAACGCCAATTCGCATTCCTGGGACCAAAGAAAGGGTACACCGGAAGCTAGTAGCTTGTGTAATGGAGCTGCGATGGAGGCAAAGCTCTGGATAAAGCGACGGAAATAAGAGGCGAGGCCAAGGAAACTGCGCAAGTCTTTGGGTCTGTCAGGACGAGGAAAGCGAAGAACTGCAGCAGTCTTATCAGGGTCCGGCTGAATACCATCCCTGCTCACGACATGACCCAGGATCTTAATGGCTTTGCTGGCGAAACGGCATTTCTTGGTGTTCAGCTGAAGACCAGCGCGGGCGAGGCACGTCAAAACTTCATCCAAGCGTTGTAGGTGCTGATTAAATGTGGATGAAAAAATGACAATGTCGTCCAGATAACACAGGCAGGTCTTCCACTTCAGGCCACGCAACACGGTGTCAATCATGCGCTCAAAAGTCGCAGGCGCGTTGCAGAGCCCGAAAGGCATTACGTTGAACTCGTACAGTCCATCAGGGGTTGCGAACGCCGTTTTTTCTTTATCGTCTTCGTGCATGGGGATTTGCCAATAGCCGGAACGCAGATCCAAGCTGGAAAAGTATTCCGCACCTTGGAGGGAATCAAGGGCGTCATCAATGCGCGGCATAGGGTAGACGTCTCTTCGAGTTATCTTGTTGAGCGCGCGGTAATCGACGCAAAAGCGCACGGAGCCATCTTTTTTGCGGACCAAGACAACAGGAGACGACCAAGAACTAGCCGAGGGGCGAATTACCTTGCGTTCCAGCATGTCTGCGACGTTGTCTTCGATGATTTTCCGCTCGGCTAGAGACACACGGTATGGGCGGCGCCGTACGATAGATGTTTTGTCTGTCAGAATGCGGTGCTCTGCAACGGTTGTTTGGCCCAACGTTGACGAATACACGTCGAAAGAATTGGCGTGCTTTTTCAACAAAGCCAGCAGCTGTTGTGTCTGCTCGGGTTTCAAGTCAGTGCTGATGACTGCTGTAAGGGCGGCGGCCGAAGAAGAATCACCAGAAGATGGGTCCCCAGAAGAGACTGGTGTAAGTGGCAAGACGCAGACAGGCTCCAGATCGGCGACGGATGCAACGGTTGTGCCTTGCGGAAGGAGGATTTTTTCTGGAGTTGCGTTCGTGGCAGTGACCAGTGCAGATCCATTGTGGAATCGAACAACTCCTGATGTAAATGTTATGCCTTTAGTAAGGCAACGTGAAGAAGGGAACACCAAGACGTCACCATGGTCAATGTTGTCGGATAGGAGAGTAACTAGTTGGATTTGTCCTGGGAGTAGTTCCGTATCTTCCGCAGCGGTCAGGTGAAGTGGCGTGTGGGTTTCTTCGCCAAGCAAGTGTTCGGTGTCGGTAAGGTGTATCACACGCTGCCCACAACAAATAGCAGCAGAGGCAGAAGATAGAAAATCCCATCCCAAAATCAGCTGGTGAGAGCACGGGTATAGCACAGCAAACTGTATGTGATGGAGAATGTCATCGATAAGTACACGCGCAGTACAGAAGGCAGCAGGTCGAATAGTGTTCCCTTCGGCTGCAACCAGCGTGGGACCATCGTAAGGCGTCATAACTTTCTTCAGACGGGAACACAAATGAACATTCATAACCGACAAAACCGCACCAGTATCCACTAAAGCATCCATGGGCACCCCTTCAACGTACACACGAATCATATTGGATGGGCGCGCTGGAGGAATTTCAGTCTTGTGTGTGTATGCAGTTTTTCATCCGGAAACTGCATCGCTTAGTTTTCCGCGCGAACGGTAGAGGTAAGGGAGGCAGGCCTAAGTGGTGACGATGAGCGGCGGTAGGGTGATGGAGAACGGCGTCTGGCCGAACGGTAAGCGCCTCGTGCATCAGGTGATGCAGGCGGAGATGGAGAGCGGTGCGAAGGTGAAGAGTAACGCCGCCCTTGGTAAGAGGCCCCACTGTAAAAATCGCGCTCACACATATCGTAGCCCCGATGCTCGTCTTGCTGGCGCTTGCGGCAAAAGCGTGATATGTGGCCGCGATAGCCACAATAATAGCACGTAGGACGAGACGGACGCCAAGGGGGGTAGTAGGGGGTGTTCGGTGTACCGTGTGACAGGGAGGTCAGATGGGCCGATGAAGGCTCTGGCGGTGATGACGGGAAGTGAACCGTGGGCGCAGTAGCAACCGACGCGTAAGTTGGTAGCGGCAACGGAGAAGTGACGTGGCCGACAGGCTTGGCAGCAACTTGCGCGTATGTCGGTCGTGCGGTAGTTGGTAATGCTTGAGGGACAGGAGCTTGTGCTGGCACAGCGCAGGTCAAGGACGCCAGTTCTTCCCTGATAACGTCACGCAGTGACGCACCAAAAGGTTGGCTGGGATACGTCGAAGGTGAGGTTAACCCCATCGATTGTAACTCTTCGCGTATGAGCGTGCGTATCAGTGTACGTAGGTCATGGTCCCCCGTAGAATGGGCATCGTCAATGTCGGGCTGTAGGCGGACAGACTCGAGCTCATCGAGGCGCTGACAAGTGATTACGACGTCAGCGACGGTAGCCGGATTCTTAGTGGCGAGTGCATTGAAGGCAAGAGTTCCAATGCCTTTGAGAATGTGGCGTACCCTGTCCGACTCCGACATTGAAGAATTCACACGTCGGCAGAGTGCAAGGACGTCCTCGATGTAGGAGGTGTACGACTCGCCCAGGTGTTGTTTGCGAGCATCGAGGCTTTTCTTGGCTAGAGTGGACCGAACAGCCGGTGTGCCGAACACTTCACGAAGCTGGTGCTTGAGGAGAGTCCAGTCGGTCAATTCGGGCTCGTGGTTAAAGAACCACGTCTTCGCCACGCCAGACAGATAGAAGGAGACATGGCGTAGTTTATTAACATCATCCCAGTGATTGGCGGAACTGACTCGCTCATAATCGTTCAGCCAGTCTTCGACATCCTCTCCGCGAAGACCAGCGAAGAGATGGGGGTCACGCTGGGCGCTGTTGATGATAAAGGAAGGAGGCACTTGCGGTGTCGGAATGGAGGCAATAGGGGCGCCAGGCTGCACGTCCTGCGGCATGCTAGCAGACGGTGGGCGCAAGCGGCGACCTGAACGAAGCTCCAGGAGGCAGACCGGACGGCCAGAGGACGTAGGACCGAAGAGCACACTCCACCACTTGTGACGTCTCGGTTGGAACGACGTTTATTAGGCCCGGGAGCTCGTCAGCGAACCAGCGCAGCACACAGGCGATGATGATGAACACATATACAGGCGAAGAGGAGGATAGGTAAAAGTGCGAGGATGATGATGATAACATACAGATGAGGAAGATGTGCGTAATAAACGCCCACAATATATATATGTTGTTGTCCATGTGTACAGTATACTGGGTGCTCCAGCTATCACGCAGCACGCTTTAAAAAAAGGGGAACAGCGTTACGCGAAGCAAACCTAGTGCAGATTGTTTCCAGTACAGTGGAGTGGCCACCGCCAGTAATTTTTTTCGTTACTGAGATTTCAATAATTAATTGTAATTAATTATCTAACTCGAGAAGTACTGTTCTCATTATCAGTGTCAGTGAGAAAGTTGTAGAGCAACATGAAAAACTACCGATACAGCTCTTTGTTGCTCAATACGTGCTACATAAAAGTGTTTTTCCGAGCGTGAAATAAGCCCGCAAATGCACGCAAAGAGCCTCGAGCGGCCATTGGCGCGGCAATTCTACGTGTATTCGTGGGCTTCTTTCACACCCGGAAAAACACATTTATGTAGCACGTATTGAGCAACAAAGAGATGTATCGGTAGTTTTTCATGTTGATCTACAACTTTCTCATTGACACTTTGATAATTAAGACAGTACTTCTCGAGTTAGATAAATAATTACAATTACCTAATTAAATCTTAGTAACAAAAAATTACTGGCGGTACTGTACTGGAAACAATACGCTCTAGGTTTGCTTCGCGTAACGCCGTTCCTTTTTTTTTAAATCGTGCTGCAAGATAGCTGGGACACCCTGTATACAGCGCTTATATAGCCCTTGTGCACCGCAGCGTCTCCATGCGAACCAGAGCTACGGACTACGAGGGACAAGGCTCAGCCCTAAGGTACGTGCTTCGCCCCTAAAACAGGGCAATAGACCTACTCATACATATGACCCGACGGTGCATTAAATACGGTTGTCGAGCGGCCTTGAGGACGCCTTGTTTGCGGTCATTTGCCTCTTTCAGACTTAAGGGGTGAAAAATCTTTTCGCCGCGCCAGAAACGCTGCCGAAAGAAAGATAGAAAAAAAGTTAACCGAGAGAAAACAAACGTTCTGACAAGGTTCGAACCGTTGACCGCAGCGTGGAAGGCAGAGACGTCACCACAACGCCAGCGCTGCCTGTTTCTATTTTTTTTATTATATGGACGCTTCAAGAGGATTTCTGCCGTCGGCGTCACCGTTACCGTGAGGTCGTGAGGTTCCTCATAGAGTCCAATGGCAATCAAATCGTCGCCGTTCGCCGTATGCTGTATGCACGGGGACCGAACGCACGGCGGGCACCAAACGCGACTTTTTCCGTAGCGCGAAAGGCTGTGGGGGGATGGGAGGGAGGGAGCGGAGGTGATGTTTAGCTGCGGCACCAAATGAGTTATTATATAATTTTTAGACGTTTATAAACTGCGCAAGAAAACGAAGACACAAGAAGGAAAACACACACGACACCACGAGCGCGTGTGGGCTCGTGGTGTCGTGTGTGTTTTCCTTCTTGTGTCTTCGTTTTCTTGCGCAGTTTATAAACGTCTAAAAGCTATGAACCAACTAACCCACCAGAACGTCCTACTGGAGTTATTATACAAAAACTCGTATTATATAAAAACCCGAAAGGCGAAGCATAAATTGCGATAGCAAATTTGTAGAGAGCTTTACGGAGTAAGGATAGCAGTTTTGTCAGCTGTATAAACTTGGTCATGCAGCAGCACTATAGCAACGCGCAGAACTGTTGTCGACGCCGTCGGAATTCTGCCCGCGTTCGCACCGAACGCGCGCGGCGTTGGTGACTGTTGCCTCTGGGGGTGGCTCGGAAGTTTTTTACGAGATAAGAACGGGACACTCGTCGAGCAACGTCGCAAGTCTTTACCACCTTCTTTACCGTAGCAATAGATAAAGCTAGAGGAGAATTCTGATAAGTGTTAGTCCTGGCAAATATAGGTTTTACTTTATGAAGATGGCCGGCACGGGTCGAGGTGGGAGGAGCGGGAATAGTATGGGCTCGAGCGAATGAAATGTTACTATGGTAAAGACTACGTAAGAACGACAATCGTGCTAACAATGCTACTGGCATTCTGTAGAATTTAAGGAGTAGCTTTTCAAAAGCACCCCCAACATTAAAGCTACTGCTCTGAAAGACGCTAATATGGTCCAAACGTGAGCCTGCTTCTGAAATGTGGAATCCTAGTCAGGTGAAAGTTATTTCATTTGAACTAGTACAAGTGAATTCTGCTCATTTCATCCTTTAAACGTAAAATCATACCGTGAGTAGACCCTCTATGAAAGCTATCGTAGCCCTTGTAAGCTAGCGAGCTAACTATCGAAAGTTCGCCAGTTTGTCGCTATTTCATAAAAATCTACATCGTACCTCCTAACGATCGACGACCTTATACTACATTTGAGAGAGCATTGATCACCAAAGTAAGGTATTGGAATTGATTCATGTTATACGAAGTCTTTTAGCCTTTCGTCCATTTTGCTTGCCAGGAATAAGACCCCTTCCTCCAAGTGTTGTAGTCATCACAGGTCACAGCTAGATGCACCAAATGACTCCGAGTTACTCGTGCTACGTGATGTTACGCAGGTCAGAGTCGAATTCGTCTTGGCCCTTAAAAAAAGACTCGGTGTTAGATTCCATTATAGCTTTCTCTCCGCAAGCTAATTTACTGTTTGGTTTACTTTGCCATTTGTAAAAAAATGACGTTCGGGATTTTGCATAATTTGTCTCAAATGTTTCTACAGTAGAGTTCCTGATTCTTTTGAGGCAAAGAAAGAAACTACAAGCCAATAGAATTGTTTGAAGGTAACACTCCTATGTTACGAGTCAAAGGCTTCAAGCGAAAATTATGTAGAAAACATTGAAGATGATGCCAATGTAAACGAATAGCTCAACGAACGAACGAACGAACGAACGAACGAACGAACGAACGAACGAACGAACGAACGAACGAACGAACGAACGAGACAGCGCACCAGAGAACCAAAGTTCTCCTTGCCAAGGGCGACCGCGATTCATCGACCAACCTCAAAAACGAGCGAAAGAGGTAAGGAAAGATATTCGCTTGAAAAAGCGAAGCAGTTTTTGCGAACACAAAAACACGAGGAGGCGCAAGCGGGCGTCTCCTTGGCCGCGTACAGTTCGGCGACATTGTGCCTTCCAGGCACAAGCGGCTGCTGGTTCGCACGTGCCTGAGGAGACAAGCGGCAAAGAAACAAAGCTGCCAGACGTGCCGCAGCGCTGTGCCTATTGCCATGATAATTGCTCCGCGTTTCCCTGCGTTGCGAGCCCCGGGCGAAGTGAGCTGAGGCCGGCACCTGCTGCGACAGTGCGGCACGCGCGAGGGCCGCCTCGATCAACGCGACCTTCGAGAAACGAACGGGGCGAGGTATGCGATCTTTGTCGTTGGTTGGCCGCAATTATACTATGGCCAACAGGTGTCCGATGTGGGTCCGCGGGAAACAACGCGCGACAGCCTGATGGAACGACGTGAGAACTGCGTGATACGGTTTAATGCGAGCGCACAAGGCTGGTGGTGGAGCGATGGCTGCGCAAACAATCGAGTCTGCGCACTGCATTGTATCGGACCTGAATCTTTAGCCAAATGAAAGAATGAAGATCGGTTGCCCAAGCTTTAGTAGAAAACACAAATGCGAACTATGGTAGAAATTTGGACTTGGTCGTATTTAGGGTGAAATAGACACACGACAGTTTTTTTTTGTGGAAAGCGGCATACGGGGCACACATGCCACTGCCAGATAGCATTGCTACACTGTAAAAAACATGCGCCATGGACGGCTCACCATTTCATGTCCTGTGGCTATGATCTGCTGGTTAACATCGTTACTGCATGTTGCGAGAAAAACGCATGACAAGCTAAGTACAGAGAGTTCCGTGAAGCCGAAACTATTTCGAGCCTAGGCCTAGAGTTCATAAGCAGTCATTCCGTGTATCACATAGATAAGGCACTTCCGTTTCTCAGCAAGTAACCATTGTGGCGCAGGTCATGTAAAACTTACCAAGCCTATCATAAAGCTTTGTTAAATACTTTGTTTGCGTTTTGTGTTGTCCTAAGTCCATCTTACGTATGTGTTCGCACTGCGCTATATATGACATAGAATATCGCACTGCGCAATATGACATAGAAAATTCGCACTCTGAGCAGGCTCAAGAGAAGATGCAAAAACAATAGTGCAGGTTTTGTCCCCCTCTTTCATTGCTGTATGACCTGTCACGGGATGTTCTTGCAAGTCCACAGGGCGTCTGACCGAAGTACAAGAAGACGGAGCAGTCTGAGCTGGACACTGATCGAGCGCACACTACTAGTTCGTCGACTTCCTCTTTCACAGTTCACCGTGCCGGCACCGATAATCTCCAGTACAATCACCCTCCGCACAGAAAGAAGCCATCCTGGCGACCTAGGGAAAAGACAGCATCGGCGGGTCGTAACACGGTTTAATCCGTGCTACATAAACTATTTCGCGCCCTCGGCAATGGCGATCAGAAGACGGCGCGAGCGGCTTGATGACATAGTTCACGGGGGATACTTGCTGCAGGACGCGGTAGGGACCATGGTAGTTTGACCAAAACTTAGTGGATTGGCCGGGGGAAGTAGCCGGGACCCGAAGCCAAACAAGCATTCCGGGAGAATAGCGGGCACTAGGAGCGGATGCATCATGGCGTGATTTTTGGCGCCACTGATCTTGGATGGTGAACGAGCGGTCTAGTTGGCGACATTCTTCAGCATAAGCAGCCGCTTCTGAAACAGGTGTCACTTCAGAAGCGTCAGGACGGTAGGCGAGAATGGTGTCCAAGAGGCAGGAAGGTTCTCGGCCATAGAGAAGAAAGAAAGGAGAGAAGTCGGTGGTAGTTTGCGGGGCAGAGATATAGGCGTAAGTGACAAAAGGAAGAACCCGGTCCCGATTGTAGTGATCGCCAGACACATACATCGCAAGCATGTCGCCAAGCGTACGATTAAACGTACCGTCATGCCGTTAGTTTGTGGATGGTAGGTGGAAGCAGTGCGGTGAACGATGTTGCACTCCTTTAGCAGGGCCGCGATGACCTTGTAGAGAAAGACGCGCCCACGGTCACTTAATAATTCACGTGGTGCACCGTGTCGCAGAATGAGGTGGCGAAGAGGGAAGGAAGCGACTTCTTTCGCGGTAGACGCCGGCAGCGCAGATGTTTCGGCGTACCGTGTGAGGTGGTCTACGGCAACAATGATCCACCGGTTACCGTCCGCAGTGCTTGGAAGGGGGCCGTAAACATCAATTCCAACACGGTCGAATGGTCGAGCAGGGCAGGGTAAAGGTTGCAGTGGACCTGCAGAACTCTGAGGAGGGGTCTTGCGGCGTTGAAGCGTAGCGCATGAACGATTGTAATGGCGAACGAATCTGCGCATTCCTCCCCAGTAGAATCGAAGACGAAGACGGGATTACGTTTTATAGACGCCGGCGTGGCTACATTGGGGGTCATCGTGGAAAGCGGCGCAGATGTGTGAGCGCAGATGACGGGGAATAACGAGCAGCCATCGACGGTCGTCGGTGAGGTAATTCCGTCGATACAAAAGGTCGTCGCGGATGGCAAAGTGGTGTGCTTGACGACGCACGGCGCGTGAGGGAGACGCAGGTGAGCGGTGAAACAGGAAGTCCAGCAGTAGAGAGATCCAGGGATCTTTACGCTGCTCGGCCGGCACGTCGTTGAAGCTAAGAGCTGACAAATCGCAGGTGGGAGTTAAGGAGCAAACAGAGGCAGGAGGTAGCGGAGAACGGGTTAGGGCGTCGGCATCTGCATGTTTACGTCCAGAGCGATAAATGAGACGTATGTCATACTCTTGAAGCCGTAAGGCCCAACGAGCGAGGCGGAAACTGGGATCTTTCAAGGACGATAACCAGCATAAGGCATGGTGATCAGTGACAACGTCAAACTGACGGCCGTAAAGCTAAGTACGAAATTTGCCGATTGCCCAAACAATCGCCAACCATTCTTTTTCCGTCACAGAATAGTTTGATTCCGCCTTCGTTAGGGTGCGACTGGCATATGCGACAACGTACTCGTCCAAGCCATCTTTGCGTTGGCCGAGAATGGCGCCAAGTCCGACACCGTTGTATGTATCTCAGTAGGCGCATTGGGGTCGAAGTGGCGCAGTACTGGAGGGGACGTGAGGAGCCGGCGGAGCCTGATAAATGAGTCGTCACACTCAGAGTTCCAAGCCAACAGGTCTGACGTGACATTAAGAAGCTGTATCAAGGGAGTGATTATCGAGGCAAAATTACGGATGAAACGCCGGAAATAGGAAGACAAACCGATGAAGCTCCGTAGTTCCTTTAGAGTAGTGGGCTTGTGGTACTCAGCAACGGCGCGAAATTTGGCAGGATCAGGCAGAATTCCCTCTTTCGAGATGACGTGGCCTAGGATGGTAAGCTCACGGGCACCAAAATGACATTTTTTTTAAAGTTGAGTTGCAACCCAGCTGACGTGAGACAGGCAAGAACTTGCTCAAGACGGGAGAGATGCGTATCAAAATCGGTAGAAAAGACCACAACGTCGTCTAAGTAGCAAAGGCATGTGTGCCATTTAAGACGCCTGAGAATAGCGTCCATAATTCTTTCGAAAGTTGCAGGCGCTTTGCAAAGGCCGAAAGGCATTACATTGAACTCGTATAATCCATCAGGAGTTACAAAAGCCGTTTTTGGACTGTGGGCTTCAGCCATCGGCACTTGCCAGTACCCGCCGCGCAGATCCAGTGAAGAGAACTCAGCTCCCTGTAGGCAATCCAGGGCGTCGTCGACGCGCGGTAGGGGATAAACATCCTTGCGGGTAATCTTGTTGAGTCGGCGGTAATCGACGCAAAACCTGATTGAGCCATCCTTTTAGGGGCGAAGCTCCTTAGGGTGTGGGTCGTTCCCTCCTCTGTAGTAGTAGTAGTGTGTAGCCACCTGTAGTTTTATGGAGTGTTTACTAGATGGCGTTCCGGTTCCGCTTCCGGTTCCACTTCCGGTTCCGGTTCCACTTTGCATGCGTTCGGTGCGAACGCGGGCAAAACGCCGACGGCGTCGACAACAGTTCTGCGCGTTGCTGGTGCTGCTGCATGTCCAAATTTATACAGCTGATAAAACTACCTTGAGTCGACCCCATGGCTGCTTCGCATACTACTCAGAGTTCCCCTACGGGAAGATGGTGTAATTTTCTCTCTCGTTCCCGACGCGCGCTCTCTTTACTCGTCCGTAGCTGTGGTTTACCCGAATGATCCCCCGGTGCTTCGCCCACTCATCATCATTCACTTCGTGAATATGCTGTGATTTTTTCCGCACCAGCACGACCGGACACGCCCAAGGACTGTGGGAGGGATGTATCACACCTCGTTTCAGCATGTCGTCAATGTGTTCGTCAATGACACGACGTTCGGCTGCGGAAACACGATATGGACGTTGGTGCACCGGAGCATGGTGACCGGTTTCAATACGGTGAACAACCGCTGACGTGCGCCCCAAGGAGAAGGTTGGCCGAGGTCGAAAGAAGCACGTTAACGTTCAAGAAGTTCCAAGTCACTGCATTGAGCGGGTGTAAGCGCGTCGTCGATGGTTTGCAAGAATACATCTGGGGAACGCGAAGCTGGTGCGGTAGCAGAAGTGACGGCACCGATAGGCAGCGGTGACCTACCGGAAGGTAGGTCAAATGAACTAAAGACGTGAAGAGTGTCGAGACGCCCCATACATTCACCGTGTAAGAGAGTTGAAGGCAGGGAAATGGATTGCACGCATAAATGGCAGCGGATCCATCGGTGAGTGTGACGACTGCAAACGAGAGTAGAAGGTTCCGTCGACGCGCACAATCTTCAGATGGTGTAAAAAGAGCTGTCGTGGCGGGGGCAGAGTCACAAGAGATGGGCACCAAGGCAGCAGAAAAAGAAGAGATAATGAGGTCAGCGGTGACGACCACTTTAGGAGAACGTTTCGGGAGGTCGACGGTAGTGTAACGGAACGGAGACAAAGCCAGTTGCGCGCGAGCGCAGTCGACAACAGCATGATGGGCGGAAACAAAGTCCCAACCCAGAATAACGTCATGCGAATCACACCATAGAACGACGAATTCTACAAAATATATTTCATCTGAATTATAATACGAGCGGTACATGCGGCCGAAGGCTTGACTTGCTGCGAGCTTGCTGTGCGTAGGGAAATATAGGGTACAGGAATCGTCACTTTCTTGAGTTTGCGGCAGAGGTCTTCACTTATGACAGAAACGGCAGCCCCTGTATCGACAAGAGCTGTTGTCGCGACGCTTTCAACAAATACTGCGATTTCGTTAGGAAGAGAAAGATAAGGCCTTGAAAATTTCGACGATGGCGCAGTTCTTGCCTCGGGAAGTGCGGCTGTCAGTTTTCCTCCTGACCAGAGCTGGAACGGCGAAGCATGGGTGAAAGGGAACGGCGGCGAGGAGAAGGAGACCGACGAGAGTTGAAGGCGGCGCGACGAGAATACGAGTCCGAGGGATCAGAGATAGAACGATGCGAAGGCTCTTGGGGCAGGTAGCCGAGGTTCTGCGCGTCACGACGAAAATAAAGTCCACGGCGGCGACAGAAACGCGCAACCTGTCCTGGAATACCGCATGCGAAACAGATAGGGCGGTTGTCCGGAGTACGCCAAAGGTTAAGAGAAGGTCCGGAAGGCGATGAGAACACGTGAACCGGGCGTACCGGAAGTGGCGACGAGTAGAAACTAGCGGCGGGTCGGGAGGTAGTAGGCATCGGTCGCGGAGGAGGTCGGTTGAGAGCGGCGGTGGAGAGTCAGAGATGCAGTTACAGGCGGCGGTGGAGAGTGGGGTGGGAGCTCCTCAGAAACTTGTGCTTGGATCACACGACGGAGCGACGGTTCTAGTGTGGAAGCAGGCTCAGCAACACACGCCACAAGAGATAGCTGGTGAGCCACTTCTTCCCGAATGTATTGCTGAATCTGCGGCAGCAAGCCGGAGTGCTAAGGTATCCAGGCTCCAAGGCCGAGAGGTCCGCGGATTCCAAACTGGTGCGACGGGTGGAAAGGCGCTGCTTGCGCAGCTTTGACAAAGCTCAATTACTTGTGCAACTGTCGTAGGGTTCTTGGCCACGAGGATATGGAAGGCATCGCCATCTATGCCTTTCATAATATGCCTTATCTTATCGGCTTCGGTCATGAACGCATTCACACGATTACAGAGGTCGATGACATCCTCAATGTAGCTCGTGAAGGTTTCACCGCTTTGTTGAGCGTGACCACGCAAATGGTGTTCAGCATGAAGTCTGCGCACAGCGCGACGGCCGAAGACCGAAGTGAGGGTCTCGGCGAAAGCTGACCAGGTTGTAAACGCGGCTTCGTGGTTTCTAAACTACAGATTTTCCACATCAGTGAGATAAAAGATGGCGTTGGTCAGCTTGTCGAGGTCAGCCCACGTGTTATGCGCTCTAACGCGGTCATACTCTGCAAGCCAGTCCTCCACGT
Organism: Dermacentor silvarum; assembly: GCF_013339745.2. Classification (NCBI taxonomy): domain Eukaryota; kingdom Metazoa; phylum Arthropoda; class Arachnida; order Ixodida; family Ixodidae; genus Dermacentor; species Dermacentor silvarum. Next base: position 182,414,039 of record NC_051158.1, on the reverse strand, counting down.
CGTGATCGTCAGTGCCGCTGAAGATAGCAGGGCCGCGCTGACGTACCGCACCTGAACACACGACAGCCGGGGGGGGGGGGGGGGGCGGACTGCGAAGGGCCGGCGTCGTCGGTCATTGTGGCCGCAGATGGCAACGCACGGCTGCGGAGCTCCAGGTCGGGGAAGACGGGAACCCCGCACCTCCACCAAATGTCACGGGATGTTCTTGTAAGTCCACAGGGCGTCTGACCGAAGTACAAGAAGACGGAGCAGTTTCAGCTAGAAGCCGATTGAGCGCGCACTACAAGTTCCTCGACTTCCTCTTTCACACTTCACCGTGCCGGCACCGATAATCTCCAGTACAGACCATTAAATTTTACCGCTGTGTTCATACGTACGTTCCGTACCTAAGAAAAAAAGACCGCCAGAAACACACGAAGGTAGAAAATAAATAGACAACACAAGCGCCCACTACCAGCTGAACGCTCTCCTGCTAAGTTCTCGGGTTGTCTTCTACGGCACCACCTTTTTAACTCTGCTTTGCTCTTAAACGTCGATCTATACGGTCTTGCTACAGACGGGTATCTCGAGTTAAAGAGAAGATAATAGCTGTTTCGAAAAAAATATTCAATGATTCAAGAAAAGATACCATTTGCAGTTCTTTCTCTGGTCTGCCATCTAGATACGCGAGTTAGCAGCGACGCCTAGAAGGATGTGCGCGTCAATAACGGTCCACACAGGAAGAATTGCGACGGGCGCGATTTTTAGGGGCGAAGCTCCTTAGGTGTGGGTCTGCCCCTCCTCTGTAGTAGTAGTAGTAGTAGAAGTCGTCGTAGTAGGTAGCCACGTCTACTTTTATGAAAAAAAAAAAACACCGCATATCCACGGGGTGAATGATGATGAGTGGGCGAAGCTCCGAGGGAATCATCGGTAAACCGTGAATCTTCCGTGTAATTCGCCCAGTCTCGCCGCACTAAATCGAACGATTGACTTCCACCAATGACACGCGCCATATGTGACGTCATTCCTGTTTTATAACAGCGCCTTTCATTATAATTGCACCATCTCCCGCTTAAGGGGACGCTAGCACAAACGCGTTAGAAACGTGCAGTACTCTCTAGTAAGGGGGAGAGGCCACAGCGTCTTACGCAGCCGTTTACACATGCCGGAACATGCACCGCGTTTGCTGACGCCATCACATGACTGCTGAGAGAGTATAACCCCTGTATTCATAAACGCTCCTCGACTTGAACTTGACTTGCCACCGCCTTCAACGCGTTTCGGACACGCTGCCCAAGGCGGTGGCAAGTCAAGTTCAAGTCGAGGAGCGTTTATGAATACGGGGGTAAGGCGGAGAGGCCACAGCGTCTTACACCAGCTTCTTACACGGGCCGTAACGCGCTAGCACAAACGCGTTAGAAACGAGCAGTCTTTAGTTAATGTTGGGTATTTATTGTCATCGTGGTGCGTGTGTCCATGCGCGCTTCGTGGCGTAGTGGCTAGCGCCGCGCGTTCGGACGCGAGGGGTCCCTGGTTCGATTCCGCTAGGGACACAACTTTCGGAATTTCTTTTTCTCATAAAAGTAGACGTGGCTACCTACTACGACGACGACGACTACTACGACGACGACTACTACTACTACATACTACAGAGGAGGGACAGAGCCACACCCTAAGGAGCTTCGCCCCTAAAAAAACACCGCATATCCACGGGGTGAACGATGATGAGTGGGCGAAGCTCCGGAGGGAATCATCGGTAAACCGTGAATCGTCCGTGTAATTCGCCCAGTCTCGCCTCACTAAATCGAACGATTGACTTCCACCAATGACACGCGCCATATGTGACGTCATTCCTACCTATTTTATAACAGCGCCCTTCATTATAATTGCACCATCTCCCGCTTAAGGGGACGCTAGCACAAACGCGTTAGAAACGTGCAGTACTCTCTAGTAAGGGGGAGAGGCCACAGCGTCTTACGCAGCCGTTTACACATGCCGGAACATGCACCGCGTTTGCCGACGCCATCAGCGTTTATGAATACGGGGGTAAGGCGGAGAGGCCACAGCGTCTTACACCAGCTTCTTATACGGGCCGTAACGCGCTAGCACAAACGCGTTAGAAACGAGCAGTCTTTCGTTAATGTTGGGTATTTAATGCCATCGTGGTGCGTGTGTCCATGTGCGCTTCGTGGAATAGTGGTTAACGGCGCGCGTTCGGACGCGAGGGGTCCCTGGTTCGATTCCGCTAGGGACACAACTTTCGGAATTTCTTTTTCTCATAAAAGTAGACGTGGCTACCTACTACGACGACGACGACTACTACGACGACGACTACTACTACTACATACTACAGAGGAGGGACAGAGCCACACCCTAAGGAGCTTCGCCCCTAAAAAAACACCGCATATCCACGGGGTGAACGATGATGAGTGGGCGAAGCTCCGGAGGGAATCATCGGTAAACCGTGAATCGTCCGTGTAATTCGCCCAGTCTCGCCTCACTAAATCGAACGATTGACTTCCACCAATGACACGCGCCATATGTGACGTCATTCCTACCTATTTTATAACTAGCGCCCTTCATTATAATTGCACCATCTCCCGCTTAAGGGGACGCTAGCACAAACGCGTTAGAAACGTGCAGTACTCTCTAGTAAGGGGGAGAGGCCACAGCGTCTTACGCAGCCGTTTACACATGCCGGAACGTGCACCGCGTTTGCTGACGCCATCACATGACTGCTGAGAGAGTATAACCCCTGTATTCATAAACGCTCCTCGACTTGAACTTGACTTGCCACCGCCTTCAACGCGTTTCGAACGCGCTGCCCAAGGCGGTGGCAAGTCAAGTTCAAGTCGAGGAGCGTTTATGAATACGGGGGTAAGGCGGAGAGGCCACAGCGTCTTACACCAGCTTCTTACACGGGCCGTAACGCGCTAGCACAAACGCGTTAGAAACGAGCAGTCTTTCGTTAATGTTGGGTATTTATTGTCATCGTGGTGCGTGTGTCCATGCGCGCTTCGTGGCGTAGTGGCTAGCGCCGCGCGTTCGGAAGCGAGGGGTCCCTGGTTCGATTATGCTCTACGGACACAACTTTCGGAATTTTTTTATTGCGATAGCAATTATATGGACACTCCAAAGCAGATTTCTCCCGCCGGCGTCGCCGTCGTCGTCGCCGTCGCCGTGAGGTTCCGTTTGACGTCAATGGAGATGAAATCGTCGCCGCGCGCCGCCGAACGCTGTATGTGAGAGTGAAAGGGCGCGAGGGACGCGCGCTTTCAGGGAGGCGACGTTTAGCTGCGGCACAAAATGCCTATCTATATAAAAACGTTGCGCGGCGAGAAGGTGGTAAAGACTTCCGACGCTGCTCGACGAGTGTCCCGTTCTGATCTCGTCGAAAACCTCCGAGCCGCCCCCAGAGGCTCCTGCAACAGTCACCAACGCCACGCGCGTTTTGTGCGAACGCGGGCAAAACGCCGACGGCGTCGACAACAGTTCTGTGTGTGGCCGGTGCTGCTGCATGTCCAAGTTTGTACAGCTGATAAAACTACTATGCTTATTCCGTATAACTAGCTCTCTACATATTTGCTATCGCAATTGATGCTTCGCCTTTCGGGTGAAACTGTGACAAGTTTTTTTTTTTCATAAAAGAAGACGTGGCTACCTACTACGACGACGACTACTACTACATACTACAGAGGAGGGACAGACCCACACCCTAAGGAGCTTCGCCCCTAAAAACAAAAAAAAAAAACACCGCATATGCACGGGGTGAATGATGATGAGTGAACGAAGCTCCGGAGGGAATCATCGGTAAACCTTGAATCTTCCGTGTAATTCGCCCAGTCTCACCGCACTAAATCGAACGATTGACTTCCACCAATGACACGCGCCATATGTGACGTCATTCCTATTTTATAACAGCGCCCTTCATTATAATTGCTTATAATGCATTATAATTGCTTAATTGCTTATAACCGCGTTTGCTGACGCCATCACATGACTGCTGAGAGAGTATAACCCCTGTATTCATAAACGCTCCTCGACTTGAACTTGACTTGCCACCGCCTTCAACGCGTTTCGAACGCGCTGCCCAAGGCGGTGGCAAGTCAAGTTCAAGTCGAGGAGCGTTTATGAATACGGGGGTAAGGCGGAGAGGCCACAGCGTCTTACACCAGCTTCTTACACGGGCCGTAACGCGCTAGCACAAATGCGTTAGAAACGCGCAGTCTTTCGTTAATGTTGGGTATTTATTGTCATCGTGGTACGTGTGTTCATGTGCACTTCGTGGCGTAGTGGTTAGCGCCGCGCGTTCGGAAGCGAGGGGTCCCTGGTTCGATTCCCCGCTACGGACACAATTTTCGGAATTTTTTTTTCAAAAAAGTAGACGTGGCTGCCTACTACGACACACTACAGAGGAGGGACAGACCCACACCCTAAGGAGCTTCGCCCCTAAAAAAATTCCGACAGTTGTGTAACTAGCGGAATCGAACCAGGGACCCCTCGCTTCCGAACGCGCGGCGCTAACCACTACACCACGAAGCGCACAAGGACACGCGCACCGCGCTGACAATAAATACCAGGGGCGTAGCCAGAAATTTTTTTCGGGGGGGGGGGGGGTTCAATGGCCCGACCGGGGGGGGGGGGGGGGGCAAGCTTCTGCTTTCCTCTAGGTCACGTGACCGATAATAAATATTGGTAGTTTAAGCAGACTCTATACATGTATATCAAAGACATGGGACCGCCCCCCCCCTCCCCCCCCCCTCGCGTGTGCGTGTGCTTGTGAAGAAATTAAGTAAAAAGTAAAGTAAGCTCAGTAAATACATTAAGTACGACAGGTACAGTGGGCGTTTGGAGCAACGGTCTCTCATCGCGCCACTGAATGGACCAGTCTTCGAAAACGCATCATTGAGACGAATAGTGCGATCGGAGAAGACACCATTAAATGTCAATTTCCGTTAAGCGTAGATGGCGTCGTCCTCGTCGGGGGGAAGTGCGTTTCACAAGTCAAGGACGGCTATACACGTGAAAATGCACGTGTGACCAGGCTATACCTACTCCCATAGCAATAGCTTGTTCGCTGCGCCTTTGCGCTAGAAAACTTAAGTACGCGCAAAAACGCGTAAGGCTTTTTTTTTTCGAAGCTTTCGTCGCCCTGCTCCCTCATACGAGAGGGTTGCATTTCCTGCGTCAAGTGCATGGGCCGCTGCGTCTTCCGCCATGTGCGAGCGTGCAGCCGTCATTTGCCTTTACGTCAACAGATTCAGAATTGTACAGAATATTTCACCGCACAGCATAGATATGGCATGTGTACGCATTTTAAGTAGTGCGTGAAACTCATTTCTGCTTCACTTACGCCGGTGCAAACAGGAAGCGGCTTTGTACCTCACAGAATCTCGACTGATTGGTGAACTATATTGATGCAGGAATGAACTCCGGCATTGTTCAGTGCATATTGCACATAATCAATTTCTCAGGACGCGTGAACTCCGACGAGAACTGTCAGCGCCTGCAACAAGAGTTTACTTACGCTGTACTGCGCACAGCAGTAATTCATGCTTGTCGGCTGTCTGTTAAGTGCATTCTGTTGCGAGTCGGTGGAATTTCACTGCTGGCATCAACCCCTTCGTGTGTACATTGCTGGTTTGGGATTCCACAACAAAACAGCAACTACCAGCCTTCCGTAATTGCTGGTTTGGGATTCAACAACACAACAGTAATTACTATATATCCTTCCGTAGGGGCGCAATCGCAAACAAGCGACGTTTCTCGCGCAGATTAAGCCTACGTTCACACTTGGGAAGCGGCAAGCGGGCGGAAAGGCCAAAGCGGCAGGAAAATTTTTTCCGCGCCTGTCCAAGTTGTTCACATTTGTTTTGCTACCGCCGCGGCCGCCGCTGCCGTTTTCGTCCAGATCCATCTCGTATGCGTACGTTTTTCGGCGTGGTGGCGCTCATTATCGCATTATTTCGAGCGGTATGTTCATTCTTTGACCCACGTACCGTCATCAAAAGTGATCATTTTACGCAACTTCGCGTGTCATCTGCGACCTTCGGTAAATTCTTCGTTGGCGTTCCGTAATTCTCCTCACACGGGCGCGGTAGCGCTGAGTCACACGTTGGTGCCTAGGCGTGATAACATTTTTCTAATAGCTTTTATTTACAAGTTGTAATAACATTTCATCATTTCGTATTTTCGGCGCCTCCAGGACACCAAAGGGGCAACGGGAACACCACAGCTTAAACCCGGGCTGGCCCTTGTGTTGTAGCTCGCCAAAGCCTGCGCAACCTACGTGAGACCTACGCTCCCAATCTATCGTCGCGACGAGAAAAGCACCCCGCGACTTCTGCAACATACCGTACACGTGCGAGGAGAATTATGGAGCGCCAACGAGGAATCTGCCTAACTATTGTCTGCCATGGAAGTGGAAGGAGAAATGGCTTTTATACTTCTACCTACTTGTTTTCTAGAAATGGACAATGAATAAAGGGAAGACGCGGACACCTCGGAAACGGCGGGGGTGGGTTCGCCTGGCTTTGCAAAAGCGCGAGAAGTTGGGTCACGCCAAGGTTTCGTTGCCGCACCTCTGGTCGCGCGACGTTGAATACTATCGCGAGTATTGCTGACAGTACGTTTTAGTGCCACTCTTGTCGTTGAGCAAGGGCTGGTTCTTGATCGCGTCGATCAGCATTACAGCCTACACTTTTGGTGCCATGTTCAATTTTACGACCGGTTGTTTACATGCTAGTGTAGCTTCCAGTGAAGCAGAACGACTTTCCGCCGCGTTTCCGCTTCGTCATGGCGAAAAAATCGGCCCGAGACCGATTTGGCTCGCAGCCTGTTTTTCTGCCTGTTTTGCCGCCCAGGCGGGCGGATTTTTGCAAGATTTTGCCGCTTCCTACAGCTTCGAGACCAAGTGTGAACGTAGTCTAAGATCCTGCGCGAGCGCGGCCTAACCGGCACCTGAAGGGAAGCGGCGGAAATGTATACCGGAGATTTCGACCACCTGGGGTCTTTAACGTGCACCTAAATCTAAGTAAACGGTCCTCGAGCGTTTTTACCATCATCTAAAATGCGGCTGCCTCATTTGTTGCTTCATTTGTTGCTTCAGAATGCGGCCGCCACATTATCGCCCTAAACCTCACAGAGTGTCAAAGCCTTGACAAACACCGTGACAGTTTTTTCCATATGCAGACATGATTCGCTGTAAATTACCAACCCAAACGGAAGCGCCCAGGAATGAAATTGTGATAGTCGCACCGGTTTCATGAATTATGTCAGCGCTTAGAGACGAAAACAAAGGGTGGGTAAGGGGGGGGGGGGGTTGCGGAAAAAATTTCGGGGGGGGGGGGGTGCAAATGCGGTGCACGTTCCGGCATGTGTAAACGGCTGCGTAAGACGCTGTGGCCTCTCCCCCTTACTATAGAGTACTGCACGTTTCTAACGCGTTTGTACTAGCGTCCCCTTAAGCGGGAGATGGTGCACTTATAATGAAGGGCGCTGTTATAAAATAGGAATGACGTCACATATGGCGCGTGTCATTGGTGGAAGTCAATCGTTCGATTTAGTGCGGCGAGACTGGGCGAATTACACGGAAGATTCACGGTTTACCGATGATTCCCTCCGGAGCTTCGCCCACTCATCATCATTCAACCCGTGGATATGCGGTTCTTTTTCTTTTCTTGCGTGACTTGATGGCTTACCACATCCGCCTTTTCACAATAATTTGTATGTCTTAATTGCAATCACATGTTTGACATCACATTTCTTGCTGCCACCTTAAATGTGACCTGTGGAAACCATCTTGTAATCTACAAAAGTAAACTTAGAAAAAATATTTTTATTATCTTTCTCTCTCGCATTGTTCTTTTATTTTTGCAGGCAGAAAAAATACGTTGCAGGAATATTGCAGCCGTGTGTATATTAGTTCGAACTACAGGCATTCAAAAACACTTTTATTTTAGATTTGGCATCGAATTAGAATTTTAGAAAAGAAACTAGCTCTGAATATAGAAAGCAACACCGAATACTTCTAATCTTTATACAAACTGGAATGTTATTTAGAATACTTCCAAATTCTACACAAACTGAAATATATAAGGGCTTTTGATACCGTTGCAGGAATGGACAATAACAAGGATGAGTTCACAAAAATGGAACAATAGCAAGGATGAGTTCATCCTTGTTATGGTTCCAGGCCCTCGTGCTGACGACGGCTGTGCCCGTAGTGGCGTGCCGGGCCGATGCAATGCCTGCTGCTGCGGTGTGCGCTGCGGATGCATCGACAAGCTGGCATCTACCGGAACTGCCCGGTTATTATAAATGCGACGAACGCTTCTGGAGCACACTGACACCGACTGCTGGCAACCAGGATTAACATCTACCGCTTCCGCTATCAAAAGCCTCCCTCGGTGAATTATTCACTGGGGCCTGATACCGTGGCAGGAATGGTGCACTCACCCTTGTTTATGTTGCAGTTTAGTGTTTAGTGTTCAGCTCATAGAAGAACGACAGGTACATGTTATACGCTGATCTTCTTTAATGTGTTCTTTCTGGTGGCCGAAACATCTTCCGGTTATCACGGGAGGTCCTTTTGGCTAAGATCAATTTTAGTCTGGCTGGCATACCAAGCACCTCAGCGTTTGTGCTCCCACGCCACCACTATCATCGGCATTGTCTTCGACGTCGAGAGGCCTGCCGGGAGTGTCGTGCTTTAAAAAAAACTAAAGTGTGGTGTTTTACTTGCCATAACCACGATTTGACTTTGCAGGACGTCGTAGCCGGGGATGACGTGTTTGTCCTTGTTTCTGTGTCCTCGTCTTGAGCGTAGCGCTCGTTTTCCCGGTGGTCCCTCCAGCTGCTAATATAGGTCCCTTTCGGCCATTGAATGTTTATTGGCACCTATATTTCCCTAGTGAATTTTCTTGCTTTACAGGATAGTAAACTGAAATATCTGAAAAAAAGATTGTTTCGTTTCATGTAAAGTCTTCATGTTTGACCGCAAAGAAAGACATCAGGGCCTTGGGGTTATAACAGAGGCAAAAGTGTAGGTTTAGGTGAAAGGTTATTTTTCATCTTGTACACATAGTTTTATGCAGCCAGTTCACAAAATATTCTTGGGCATGAAGCGCGAGACATATTCGTACGGATTGTGTAGCTCATCGAAGCAATACTAATTCTCATCTCCAACTCAAGTATAATAAGCTGGTGGCTTCTCAAAAACTTTCATTTACCATGCTTCAGACGTATCCGATGTATTGAGAACGTAGTCACGCTTTCCTCAAACTTAGGTAACCACCTCACGGAAGACGTGGCTGCCACTTATCTGCCGTGTCCAAAGATGAGGACAGATGTTATTCTACATGCGGTGAACGACATATGTGCATGCGCGCGAATTGTCTTAAATAATTTTACCTTATATGGGGAGGTAAAAACACTCTCTAAATTTCCCATCGCACCCCATAGAGCGACCGGTGACTAATAAAACACACGAAGCGGTTACCGTCAACCACGTCGTCTTCCACCTTTCTCGTCTCGCGCGGGCGTTCATAAAAGCGCGAAAACTATCTCCATGACGATGGAGATGCCTTACAAGTTGTTCCAGCTTTATTTCTTGTGTTTCGATTTTGTAGTTTATGGTGTCAGCTGCATGCTTTTGATTTTGTCCTAACTTGAGGACTAAACGTGCCAAAAAAAAAAAAAACTTGACGACGATGGAATGATGAAAGTCGGTTGACAAAGCTGGAAAGACAACATCGATGCAACGACAGCGATGGCGTCACGACCACGAGCGCATATTTAGTGACCCAAGCTGGTAGAAAACTTGGGCGACGGGGTTGGCATGAAAGATTAGACAGATAGATTAGATGAATTAGATAGATATATAGGCTAAAGAAGCCTGAAGCAGGCAAACAATGCTTATCGCATTTTAAAAACTTCTTAAGAAGCGTTGGAGCCCCCTTTGATATGACAGTTCAGATACAGAAAAGAGCAGTTTTTATATTATAATTTATGCAGCATGCCACTAGAGGAATATATACACAAAACACTTGACGTTATAGATCGTTTAGAACAATGTAATTACGCATTACATAGTAGTTCTAATTATTTCATTCTATTAGCCACGTTTTGCCCCAGTAAGAAATAGCCTTAAGATCAGATTGAAGTGTTGTTACATCGTTATAACAAGTCATTTCGTTGAAAGTTGTGCACTCATCAGAAATTAAATTAAAATGTGAAGTAACGCATGCAGATACTCGTTAATCACAATTAGAAAAAGAAGAGGTCCAAGGACCCAGTACTGAACGACACAGGAGTGAGCACTACAAGGTTGAGTATTAGTGTTGTTAGTTGAAATAAACTGCCTGTGATTAACGAGAAAGCATTCAATGCAAGTCAGAAGTTTAGGATGAAGCTATAACAGACATACTTTGTGCAGTAGATATTTATTTATTTTTATTATTATTTACGGTGCACCCTGCAGCGCCGAAGCATTATAGCGAGGGAGCGGCTACAACAATACAGTGACGAGCAGTAACATAACAACACAAGGAGGGAGGTCAAGGGAGCAGTGTATCAAGACCGGTAAAACAGAAAAGTATACAATAGATATGTACAAGAATACATTCAATATATAGTAACTGGTTTGAAAGAGCAGTTGTGTCACAAATCAGAGATCAATAGCTGGTTTTGAAAGAACTGTACAATCACAAGTCATTATTTACTCTAAAACTATTCACGATGAGCACCCACAATTTCAACTGCAGCTTATTGCAGTCAGAAATAGTACGGAGAAAAATTAATATTTCATGTAATTCGTTTTGCAGGCAATTTCACGTATTTTGCAATTGTGGTCTATCCTGTTTGAAATAAAGTTGGGTGTTTTGAGGTATTTGTCATTATCAATGTCTACTGACATAACTTGAGAGATGCCGCCGAGAAGTAAATAAATATGCAATCCTCAAAAACTAGGTACTAAGAAAACATGTTATTTATGAGTGAAAACATTAGTTGTGTCTTGCAAGAGTATGTTTGCCGATTGTACCTCGATTCTAGAAAAGCGAGTGAGCCCGACGAAATGGTTATCCCTTGTTTGAAGCGTTATGTGGAGTTGATAACACGCTACCTGAAAATTATTTTTTTAATATCCTTTTGCACTCATTTGGTACCATGTGACTTGCGCAAAGCTGCCATTATTCCTGTGTCTAAAAGTGGTGATCGATTGTATGAAAACAATTACCAACCGGTTTCACTTACATCTGTTTGCTGCAAAACATAAGAACATGTCAAAGCCAAGCACATCATCGCGTTTGTGGAAAGTAAAAATAATTTTTATTCTGATGAGCATGCTTTCAGGAGCGCTGTTTCAGCTACAACGGAGCTTATTTCATTTATTTATTTACGTATAACTTAGAGGCCTCAATAGATGCATTGTGTAAGTGGGGTCAATAGAACAGCCTATACAAATTAGGATAAAAATCAAAAACATTACTTCAAGATAGCGGTAAGTACAAAACTAGTGGTCATCTATAAGATTGTAAGATATTGCAATTCGGAAATGATGATATGAAGTATAAGACAACTAGCATCACGGAAGACAATAAGAGAAATGTACGAAGTTTTATAGATACGCAAAAAAAAAGTTGAATGAATAATGAGAACGAACGGACGTGCTGAGTGTTATTAATGAAGTGTTTGAGAAGATGTTCGCGAAAGAAGTCGTGGTTGCGCTGCAGGACGAGGCAATCGGGAAGAACAGGCGGGAGTGACGGGAGTGAACAGGCGGGAAGCGGGAAGAGGCGGGAGAACAGCGGGAGTGAAGTTAAGAGCATGCGTAGTGCCGTAAGTGCGGGTGTAGCTGTAGTTATTCTGTAGTCTATGCGATAAGTAAGAGGAACGTTGTAATTGTCCTAGGAGTGACCGAGTGGAATTGGCGCATTTATGAAAGAGAGATAAAAGACCAATGGCTCGAAGGGTTTTTAATGGGTGGAGTGAAAGTTCCCGCTTCAACTGGGCTACACTCAAGTGATAATTGTAATTCCTCGAAATAAAACCACATGCTCTGTTCTGGATCGCTTCTAGCTTTTCTGTTAAGTATTCTGGAAGAGGTTACCAGATGGATGAAGTGTACTTTAACTGCGGTCTCACAAATGTGATATAGGCTTGTTTACGCACGTGAGGGGTACGTAGTGCTTTGTAGGTTGCGGCGAAGAAACCCTAATGATATGGAAGCATTAGCAGAAATCGAGGTTACATGATCAACCCAAGAAAGATTTGGTGTTAGATCGACGCCTAGGTACTTATACCGTGTAGTTCTAGCCAAAGTATTGGTATTAATGTTGTAAGAAAAATGCGAACAAGCCGATTTTCGGATAAACGAAATTACGTTACATTTGTAAATGTTGAAAGTCATTAGCCATGTTTTACACCAGTCATTAAGGCGAGTTTGGTCACATTGGAGGGAAAGGTGGTCGTCGGTACTTTTTATTGAACGATAAACAATGCAGTCGTCAGCAAATATGCGTATACAAGATGAGATGTTATTTGACAGACTGTTGATGTAAATTAACAGTAATGGACTGAGGACGATTCCTTGCGGCATACCCGATGTGAAGTCTGATGGAGGAGAGGAGTAATTATAGACACTGGTGATCTGCTGGTGATTGGAAAGAGTCACGAAGCCATGACAAGGTTAGCGAATCTAATTTGAGCGCAATGTGCTACATGATCAAATGCTTTAGCAAAGTCCAGGAATATGCATCCGGTTTGTAAGTTAATGTTCATGTTGTAATGCAGGTCAGTAGTGAATTCAAATAATTGCAATTCACATGAAAAGCCTTGCTGTTCGGTGAAGAAAATAATTATGAGATTCCAAGTGGTTGTAGATATTGCATGCGATAATGTGTTGAACCATTTTGCAGCAGATGCATGTTTGTGAGATGGGGCGATAATTTTTGTGCAAATGTTTATTCCCACTTTTGAACACCGGCACCACCTTTCCTATTTCCTAATCAGTGGGGAGCTCACTTGATAATAACGACTGCCTATAGATATAAAGTATGATGAAGCTGGGGATGGAAATGGTATTTTTTAGTATTTTTGAATTAATTTTGTCGACACCGGAAGAAGAGGACACTTTAAGGTTATTTATTAGATGTGCAATGGCATCAAGTGTAATGTCAACTGGCGCAAAGTCGCGGTAATCAAAACTAGGAACGTAAGGGATGTTAGAATTGTCTTTGGTGAAACAGATGTAAAAAACGAGCTAAATTCTATAGGACTGTCAGCGTCGGAGCATGGGGTGTTGTTAGAGGTATGTATTAATATATCAGTGCTCACACTTTTCTGACCTATTGTTTTCTAGAACTTACTTCGATTATTCTGAGGCAGGTCTTCTGAAATATACTTTTCTTTTGCGTCACAAAGAGCAGAACATTTGCATTTCAGGTAGTTTTCATAACTTATCCCGGCACATGGCGTACTTTCGCGCTTTGCGGTTATGTACAGTCTCTTTCTTTTCCTTCTCATACGCTGATGCTTTCTTGTAAACCAAGTGTTAGTTTTATCATTAGATATGGTGATAAGTGGGACGTGCTTGGATACTAATTCTGTGACCTTATCTAAAAAATACCCCAGTTACTATCTACTGACTTGTAGTGAAAGAAGGGCATCAGGATGTTATCAGAAAACACTGGAAGCTTGGCATTAATGCTATCGTAATCAGCTCTGTTATTGTCGCGAATCTGTTTTCTTCTGACACCAGTGAACGGAAGAAATGCCAATCGTCACTTGAAGTAAATTAGTAAATATGAGATCTAGTATATTGGGACCACGGGACGGTTGGGTAAATACTTGGAACCGCTTGAAGCCTAAAACCAAGTTAATGAAGCTTCTTGAAGCAGTACAAGAGGATGAGAGCTGTGCCCAGTCGATGTGCTGAACATTGAAATTGCTGAGTAGAAAAGTCACATCAGCCTGGAAGAGCTCAAATGCTCTCGCAATGCTTTCACGCAGTTTATCTCAGAATGAGTGATCGGAGTTTGGTGCGTGATAACAGTTGATTATTAAGAGTTTGGTGGAAGATGTAATGTAAGCTGTCCAGATGATTTCGAGATCAGAATCCATATCAATAACAAATTATGTGAGTGATTTTTAAATGCCCAACAGTACGTCTCCTCCTCTCCTATGATTACGATCACGCCTGTATATATTAAATGAGTTGGAGCCGGAAAGAACTTCGCAGTTACAGATATCAGTGTGTAGCCATGCTTCAGTGAAATCGATATTATCGGAATCACTGTCTTCGAGAAAACACGAGGCATGAGCACATTTGGATAATATGCTTCGTATATGAGTGAATGATATTGATAAGGGGGCAGAAATGATGACCGGTTTGGGGGTTTGAGGATGCGCGCAGAGGTGCTGCGTGTCAGCTATAGACCTAAATGCACAACAATATCAGTAGCGACACTGTAGATATAGGTTCTTGAGTCCATGCGCAATGTGTCAACTGACCACGTGTACGTCTTTTTCTGTAGTTTAGCAAATTTTATCAGCTGTGCCTTCGCTTTCCGCGTTGCAAATGAAAAATCCTCACGGATAGCAAAGTTTGTTCCCTTGAGTTTCGGCCCTGATGATAGAATGAGTGCTTTTTCCTTGAAATACGTCAGCTTGGCAAATATTGGCTTTCGCTTATTAGAGCTATATTTCCCCAATCGGTAAACGCGCTAGAAATGATAGCTAGCTAGTAGTGGTCATTTCCTACTTTTCCGAGCAAAAGTTAATAATTTATTGCTCGGATATTGCCCAATCTTCATTGGACTCATCTTCTAACCCCCAAAAAAAGACTTTTAGAAGACTAAGTATGCAGAACAGAAGATTAAGTATGCGAACTGCGTTTTCGCATGCTCTCTGCTTTTCTTTGGCGCCTTTTATCTATTCTACTACGGAAGTGTCTCCTTCTTCAAGTTTCCCGATAGTTTCTAATGCCGCGGCAAAAGCGTCAGCCTTGCCTTTTGACATGGTACCTGGGTTTGACTCCACATCGCCAGCGAGCATATGCAAGATGTTGCACAAGCCAGAACAAATGCCACATGAAAATTCTAACATTCGCTTCCGCATGTCTTCAAGAGCACATGGGCACGACACGCTAAGAGAAAGCAATTGCTACTCTTAACACAAGCCGCCTTGTTTAGGTAACTAAGCTGCATCGTCAAGCAGCACGAAGGCATCGTCCTTGATACAATGTCTTGCCCGATTTGTGCGCTTGCTGGGTGCTCTGTATACGGCAAGCCGGCCGCCTCGAACCCTGGTGGCGTAGATACGGGTTGCCAAACAAACGGGTCGGCTTCATCCAGAACCGATCAAATTCGGCGTAGTCAGCGGCAGGCACGTTGACGGGACCTGACCTGGATCAAACAACCATGACAAGGCCGTGCAGGTGATAGTGGCCTGCAACATCAGGCAGCATGAAGGAATCTCCCGATTCATGACTTCGCTGCTGCTTTGGACATGCAACAACTTGATGTCACAAGTGTAGATTTTGCTAAAACTTTCGATAAGGTGCCTCATGATAGATTCATGATTAAACTCCGTCGTACCGGACCTAAAGGGCTAGAGTGTGCTCCTGCTCCTCGGTTCAAAGAATCAGCACGCATGTTTGTTTGAAAGGCACAGCGTGAGATCTAGAAAACGCAACGCATTATCCATGCGAATCTCGTGTGTAAGTTCCAGAGGCTACATCATTTTCTTAAAGATCTCTAAAGCTCCACAATTAGCAGGCTCAAAAGCGTGACCAGTGCAATGACCAGGAATTCATCCACAAACCTACACACTTTGACAACCAGAGACAGATGACCTTTAATATTGTGACAACGATGAGCTAGATAAATATAGGGCAGGCACGATCCTATACAAACACCATTCCTTTGAATGTAATTTCGCTCATTCCACGAGGCAAAAATTCACTTTAAATAGAAGGCCAGCAATTCAAGGAAGCCACCAACCGAAACACCTGCAGCATTCTGAAAGCCATCTGATCCAAAACCGTTTATACATTCTTCAACATGCAGTAGTAACTTGTCATGCGGAAGTGAATAATAGATATCTTTAACGTCGATTGAGAACTATTTGAGTCCCCCTTTTCATTCTCTCTTAAAAAATAATAAAACTCAAAGCTCGTTAAACGAGGTATTATAAATTTATGCCTTGTTACCAGCCTCAAGAAATCATGCCCGCACGCAATGCAACGTACTTTAACCACACAGGTTGGTCGCCTTTCATGTGCTGGATATCTTATGGCATTAATTTCTGCCTAGCAGAACACCTTCTTAAGCGCACCAAACGTGATCAGCCTGCTAAGTCACGGTGCCAGCCGGATAAAAGGCGCCGGCTTGAAGGGCTCCCGTATGTTGATGATGACTCCCATCGGCTAAAAAAATATGCAGCGTGCAGGAATCACTGTCGTTTTCTCAAACCCGGAAAAGCAGCTAAAGCAGTGTAAACGTGTCAATGCGCCTACATCACATCAGAGTTGTTGCTCTGTCGGGCACAGAAAACGTTTTGTGACATGCGCAACTGATGTGGTTTACCAGATTCCCCTCTTTTGCGGCAGTAAATATGTTGGACAGACCGGCAGGTGCTTAAATGATCTCTCAAGGGAGCACTACAACAACGTTCACAATGCTGTACAAGGCCGCTTGGGTATACAATGCCGGGATAGCGGCTGCATGCCCATCTTTGAAGATACGGAAATTTTAGTGAGACGCAGCTCAAAGCTCACGCGGGAAATAATGGAAGCAGATTTAATGAGAAAACTGGGTAGTTTCTGCGTTAATGCCCGTTATATCGCGCCTAGTGAAGTCATATATCTGAACTGATAGTGATGGTAATGTGCGTTTTTTTTTCACAAATGACTTGCTGGTAGAGAACCCTTTTTTGTGACCGCCTTTCATTTTCTGCGCCGGCTCCCTCATGTTGCCACACATGATGTGGCAACGGCGATAAAATATTGTTGGAAGTCGGCGGAGTGCGTGTCGTCTCTCTAAGTAAGTCCCTGTCCGTTGCATTGTACGTTGTTTTTACCATGAATTACCAACTAGCCCAAGTCACCACCCTTATTGAAACAGTTTACTCAACAGTTTAAGTAAGCGAAAATCGACATTTTGAATTTAGATAAGAAATCATACGGTACTATCCCCGACTATCGACTGCTAATGCTCGGCTGCGCCCACCCGCGTAGGAATGGAGCTTTGGCCACAGTACTTATTGTCTTAGCCGTCGAGTCTCGCTAATTTCTATTACTTTCGAACACTCAACTACCTCGAAGCACGCGAAACTGAAGGTGAGACCAGGCTTGCCAGCGGGGGCTCACTCCTAGCCGCTCTTGGCTAGACGCCTTGGCAGAGTTGGCTTCGGGTTCGGCTATTGCGCAATATGAACATTTTAGAGGCGAAGCTCCTTAGGGTGTGGGTCGTTCCCTCCTCTGTAATAGTAGTAGTAGTATGTAGCCACTTGTAGTTTTATGAAGTGTTCACTAGATGGCGTAAGTCCGTAGCTCTGGTTGGCATGGATACCGCTATGTATGCATGTATACGCATATATACATATATATGTATATGTATAGTATAACCGGAAGCCGACTTCCGCTTCCGGCTTCCGGAGAACGCTTCCGGCGTTTTAAATGCGAATGCATTTCTTAGTCGGGGCATGTCAGGCGTCTGTTGGTGTCCGCGCGCCGGCAGGTGTTATCGCTCCGCCCTCACGCCCTCTCCCATAGCAACAGCTGCGGGCGCTCGCGCTTATCCTCGCCCCTAGCAACCGGAGCACGTGGTGCGGGCGGAGTAGCGGAGAGTGAGTGGAGAGGTGGAGCGCGCTCTGGCGTGTGAGGGCGCGTTCACACTGAGACATTCGGCGTCTGGAGCGGCGCGGAACCCAGTTCGGCGGCGGCGAGATCCGCCGGAATAGCCCTTTCCGCGCCGATCGCTCCTGGACCGATTTTTGCGGCAGCTGCCGCCGGATTCCCTCACCGCGGGCCAATTGGAGCGCGAGTCAGAAATTCGAAAAATGGCGGCCAAGTCCGACGCGCTCGTCATGTCGCAGTCTTCAAGGCTCATCGCGACATCGGAAATGCTCATAGAATAGGTGCGTAACCACTCCATCGTTTTCGACAAGCACCACGTGAAGCACAACGTGACCTGACAAAGTGGCGTGACCCAGCTTCTCGCAGCCTTGCAGGACGAACCCCCCACCACCGTTGGCGTCGTTTCTTTGGCGAATTCTTCCACGCGTCGTGCATCGCCAGCAAGGTGTATGCCAGCAGGCTTAGCATCATCGTCGTTGCAAGCAGTGATGAAGAGCCGCAAAATAAAAACATGCCAACTCTATACGAGAGGAGATAACTGCGTAGTATCGATAGAGTGTATAGAAAGGCGGAGTGGGTCCAGCGAACGCCTTGGCAAGCGCCCATAGGCTGAGGCGAGCTGACGGGCTGAGTAGCTGTCGTCTGCTCGACGCACCGTCTTTGTTGCGTCGTTCGCATCGTTTCTGTCACGCTTTCTCCATTTAGTTGACTACATTTTGTTGACAAAGTCACTGTTTCTATCACCGAGTATGAAAACTAGATGCAGCAGAGTGAAACGCCTATCAAAGCTCCATGCTGCTGCGGGGTAAGGTCTGCGACGCCACAAGGCGTCTGGCCGACGTTCCGGCGGCGCGGTAGGCAAGCAGTATGAACGACGCGAATTTCGGCGGCAGGAGAAATCCGTTCGCTGTAGACGCCGGATTCCCCAGTGTGAACGTGCCCTGAGGGCGCTCGCATCGCGGGAACTCGGCGGAGCTCCCGCGTGTGTGGAGAGAGTGTAGGAGAGGGTAGGTGCAGTGCTTCGACGCTGCTTCTCTCGCCGTTCGCTCTCTCTCCTCCCTGCGCCCCACTCTCCCATTCGCTCGCTCGCACGTATATATAAATGGAGTGAAGCGCGCGCCTTACTCTCGACCGTTCGCTGGCTGGGCGCCTCTCAAGGCGATGGCAGTAGTCGGTGAAGGCGAATGTCTGACGGCAACGGTACCCCTAGCAAGAAGTGTAATACAATCCAACCCGAGCATTACACCTCTCGCTGGAGGTGACGTCACTCACTATTTTGCTCGAAGCGGCAAGGACGGCGAATACTGCGGCGTTAATCTCGTTGCTAACGTGTATGGGAACCTCATATCGCATGCCGTTGCCACCTCGCCCGTTCGAGACACGTCTCCGTACAAAGACTTCTACACCCTTGCCTACACCGGAGACGGAGTCTTTGTGGTGACCGTGTACCTCGCGCCCAACCTCGCTCGTGAATCCGTTGCCGCGCAACTGGACGCGGCTATGGAAAGTGTGTGTGTGCGCTCCAAAGTATCTGACCCCGTCGTCTTGGTTGGTGACTTTAACGTGGACGTGAGAAAGAAGAGCGGCGAGTGGTTGGTGGAGTACATGCGGACAAAGTACTCTATGCAGTGTGCCTCCGCCGAGTCCGACAAGTGTCCGGCTACTATTCACGGAAGTTACATTGATCTCGCCTTTACCCGAAACTGTGACGTGCGCATCCTTCTCAAAGACCCTTTGACTGTGCACTTTAGCGACCACAAGGCTGTGATTATGGCCATCAGGTACAATGACAACACAAACAGGTGCTGATGAATGTGTAAATAAATGGTTACAGTACAAATCCTCGTCTCGTTATTAATTTACGCCATTAAAATTACTACGCCGCGTACTCTCGGCGCAAGAAATGCCTTCGCATTTCCTCACGATTCCCTTCGGGGAGGGGGGTGGGGGGCAATTTTTTCTCTCTCGTCCGTAGCTAGGTGCGCTGCGGTGCACGAGCGCGTTCGTTCCCGACACGCACTCTCTTTCTCGTCCGTAGCTAGGGGCGCTGCATTGCACAAGGGCGTTCGTTCCCGACGCGCGCTCTCTTTCTCTCTCGTTCCCGACGCGCGCTCTCTTTATCTCTCGTCCGTAGCTGTGGTTTACCCGAATGATCCCCCGGTGCTTCGCCCACTCATCATCATTCACTTCGTAGATATGCTGTGATTTTTTTTTTAAATTTCGATACTATACCTTGGTAGGATAAAACTGGTACGCACCACATAGCACGATCAGAGTGGAGCACATGAGTGCGAGCGCGCACTCCAGCCGTTTCATGCACAAAGTTGGCCCTTGCAATTCAGTTGCATGTAGCTGAGTCTGCAGGCGTAGCGTAGACAACCGCGGCGCCGCGGGGTGCCACGACGAGCGCGCTCTTTTAGCTCCAGAGGCTCGCTCAGGGCAACAGCGTGCTCTGATTGGTATCTGTGGGTGACGTGCTTCAATGACCGGCGCAAATATCTGGCGAACAGGTACCAGGTCGCCTGCTTTAGAGCACTGCACGGGCCCGCGCCGTCCGAAGCGTTTTTCGTCGGGCTGAGCCAGGCTAGGGCGTGAATCCACGGGCCCGCGCCGGACTCGGACCCGCTCATTAAAGGGCCTAAGTCGGGCCTTCGAGCACACGCGAACCTTATGCATTGCATGATTCAAGGCATTCTGTGCCAAGCTGAAGTGACAAGTACAAAATCTTAGAATAGCTTAGCGCAGAAAATAGGATATTGCGCTGCTGAGTACGACATGGAATCCCAGCCGCGGCGGTCGCATTTCGACTGAGGCGAAAGGCAAAAACGCCTGTGTGCTTGCGTTGTAAATCACGTTAAAGAATCCTAGGTGGTCAAAATCAATCCGGAGCCCTCCACTACGGCGTGCCTCATAATCACAACTGGTTTTGGCACGTAAAACCCCAGAACGAAGAAGGAAATAGATAACAGATGAAGTTCTAATTGTTTTCTTTACCACAAAAACGAACATTGTTTCCACGTCAGTAAAAATAAATTATACAAAAAAACCTCTTCAAACCATTTCCCTATTACCGCTTTTGTGATTGCGATATGACCACTGTCGATACTTGTAATATTCTAGCGCTAACGCAAATAATGCCTCTTTCTACTTGTGTGTTTATTATGTGCTGTATGCTCGTGAATTCACCTGTATATATATATATATATATATATATATATATCACAAGCGAAATTACCTCGCAGCGCCAGATCGTACGATCAAGGTAAATGCACGCTGACACGCGGAAAATTAGCAGCACAGGCTATGGGCCGGATCACTGATGTTACCGTGGGAGAAACAAAGATTTCGATCCTTTATTGCTTATACACAGCAGCTGATTAGGCCTTGAGAAGGTGAGGCTGATACATACTGTGCAATCTGTAAGTAAAAAATGCTTTTTTTTTTCACTTGCAGGCCGGGTCTGGTCATGCACGCGCGGGCCCTCGCTAAGCTTAGTAACGAATGCCCGGGCCCGGTCCGGACCCGTGCTTGGTAATGTACGCCCGGGCTTGGTATCACGGGCCAGGGCTGGGCCAGGCTTCATAAAGTGGGCCCGGGCCGGGCCCGTGCAGTGCTCTAGTCTGCTTCCCGAGTTGCACAACCTCGAGGTGTGACCATCATGGTCGAAGTTGTGAATCGCGTTACAATAGCAATCCTTTCAACATGAGTCTGGCGTGCGGCGTCTATTGACCCTTTTCGCCAAGTAGTTTGTTATACAGAAACGAGATGGCGTTTTTGGCGGCAGACCGCAAGTGGCCCCAGCGACAGCGCACGAATACGAAACCATTACCGCTTCTTCCTTTCGTGTGTGCGATCAGCTGTAGGAAATGCAACTTAGGTTTAGCTAACGCACTGTGCCCCAATCGTGCTGGATTGAATCATGTGGATTAAAGGCGTGTGCAGTAGTTGGCTGCAAAAATAGTGACTGACATATTAGGAATGGAATGTGGCTGTGTGGCCAAGTTCGCCGACCGCTGCTCCAACTGTCCGTACATGTTGCCGGCACTTCGAGTACGGCTTTCCTCGAGGAGACAGAAATTTGCTCATCCGCCAGCGTTGTATCGTTAACCTTCAAAGAAAGGGTTTCAGCCCCGGCACGTCGGAAAGAGTGAGTACCGCTCGTTAAATAATGACAAAGGAAGCAGCGCCCCTTCCTGTCATACTAAGTTTTGCGCACGGTATCTGCACATATCTACCCCTACTGGCACAGAATCTTACGTCCACTCTATCGCAAATGTGTTAGAATAAGTGCGCACTTGAATATATGCGCACTATATGTACAGAATAAATGACGGACCACACCGATAGCGCACTAATGGTCGAAGCTGAATTTGTCCTGACCGTCCACAAGAGTAAGCGAGTTACTAGCGATAATACAGCCTTGCTACAAGGTACTACAATGTACAAAACAGCCACGTTTCAAGCGTTGAACAAATCTATCGGAACTGTGAGCACAACCGCGAGCGATTGGGCAGAAAATAATCAGGCAGCGGTCGCGCCAAGGAACTTTAGTATGTCAAAAATGTGAGAAGTCACTGCTTCAAAATATTTGCCAAATATAGAACGAAGACCAAAACACATTAAGCGTAATTAAATTCATGAGCGGAAAGTTCAGATAGCTTGGAATACATATTTAGCCCCGCATTTATAACGACCAATATACACGCGGCTCGCGCCGTTTGGACATAGCTGAATCAGCTCCGAAAGCGCTTTTGCGTGTTCTCTGAAGTTGTAGCCAAAACTTGGTGTCGTCCACCCAGTCACCGTCAATGATGTCGCCCGAAACAGAGGTTTGCTAAGCCTCACCGGTGTCTTACACATCCACTGTAAACACGGAGACAACGGATGCAGTTGAGGCACACAGTGGACGCGTCACCACGTGATCATACATTGCAGTGCCCAGAAAATCGCCTCAAAAAGGGTGAATGCGATGGCCTTTTTAACCCATGCTCTTATTTAAGCGCTCAATGAGGCCATTCGTCTGCGCGTGGTAGGTGGTGGTGCGGCGATAGCTTGTCTGGCTGTATCGCAGGATGGCGTGAGTTAGTTCTGCTGTAAAGGCCGTAACTCTGTCGGTGATGAGGACTTCTGAGGCACCATGACACAGGAGAATGTACTCAAGAAAAATTTGGCTACCTCGGTGGCACTGCCCTTGGGCAAGGCTTTTGTTTTGGCGTAGCGGCTGAGGTAGTCCATAGCTACGACGATCGTTTTATTCCCAGACGTCGACGTAGGGAAGGGCACCAGTAAGTCCATCCCGATTTTCTGGAACGGTCGGCGAGGTGGTTCGATCGGCTGTAGAAGTCCGGATGGCCTTGTCGGCGATGTTTTGCGTCACTGACAGTCTCGGAATGTATTTACGTAATGGGCTACGTCGGCAGTGAGGCCAGGTCAGTAGTATTTTTCTTGTATCCTCATGAGCGCGCAGGAAATACCGAGCTGTCCAGCCGTCGGGCCGTCATGGAGAGCTTCCAGAACCTCTGGACGCTATGCTGAGGGTAACACGAGGAGGTAATTGGCTCGGAGTGGCGAGAAATGTTTGTTTAGGAGAATGTCCTTTTGCAAGAAAAACGACGTCAATCCTCGCCTGAACACCTTCGGCACAACGACGGTCTTGCCTTCCAGGTAGTCTACAAGGCTCCTTAGTTCCGGGTCGGCTCGTTGTTGTTCGGCAAATTCGTCAGCACTGATGGGTCCCAGGAAAGAGTCGTCATCCTGGTCGTCCTGTGGTGGTGGTTCGACTGGGGCACGAGACAAGCAGTCGGTGTCAGAGTGCTTTCGCCCGGACTTGTAAACAACGGTGATGTCGGATGCCTGAAGTCTAGACTCCATCGTGCGAGGCAACCTGAAGGATCCTTCAAGTTAGCTAGCCAACACAAGGCGTGGTGGTCGCTCACAACTTTTAAGTGCCTGTCATAGAGGTAGGGGCGAAACTTTGATGTCGCCCAGATGATGGCGAGGCACTCCTTTTCTGTTGTGAAGTAATTTGCTTCCGCCGTAATAGTAACGGGCTCGCGTAACTTATAACCCTCTCTAGTCCGTCAGTCATCTGCACAAGCAGGGCACCGAGTCCTACGCTGCTTGCATCGGTGTGGACTTCGGTATCGGCGTTTTCGTCGAAATGCGCAAGTATTGGCAGCGATTGCAGGCGTCGCTTTAGTTCTTCAAATGCATAGACTTGCAGCGTCGCCCACTTGAACTCGAAGTCGGCCTTCATGAGGTGCGTCAGTGCTTCGGCGATTCGTGAAAACTCACTGACAAAACGGGTATTATAGGCGCACAGTCCAAGAAATCTACGCACGGCCTTCTTGTCGACTGGCGGAGGAAAGTCAGTGATGGCCGCAGTTTTCTGTGCGTCAGGGCACACACCAGACTTGTTGATGACGCAGCACAATAACAAGAATTCTTCGTAAGCGAAGAGGCACTTTTCTGGCTTCAGCGTGAGTCTGGAGACCTTGATTGCTTGAAGAACTGTTTGAAGGCACCGGAGGTGTTCTTCGAAGCTTGAGGCAAACACAACGACGTCGTCCAAGAAGACGAGGTAAGTATGCCACTTCAAATGAATGAATGAACGTATCTGGTTTAGTGGCGCAAGGACCAGGTATGGGCAAAGAGCGCCATGCCTGTGTTTGTGAGTTTGCAGTGGAGCGATGACTTCTGAGAAGTAGACGAGGCGTGGCTGCCGTCCCAGTGGCCCGCCAGCATCTTGGGTGAATGTTCTAGATAAAACATTGCCCACTCTTGCGTGAAATGTGCGGCTGGACAAGTAGCTTTCGACTGTGTTTAACATATTTCTAGGGACCCCATCGCGGGAAGATCTCGCAGAATCCCAAAGCGCCATGTCGTGTCGTACGCTTTCTCTAAATCTAGAAATACAGAAAGTAAAAACTCTTTATGAATAAACACATCTCTGATGTGTGCCTCGATGCGAACAAGGTGGTTCATTTTCGAGCTACATTCTCGGACGCCACACTGGAAGGGGTCTAGTATTTTGTTATTTTCTAGGAAATAGCTAAGCCCCGGTTTATATGTTTTATTGCGATAGCAATTATATGGACACTCCAAAGCAGATTTCTGCCGTCGGCGTCGCCGTCGCCGTCGCTGTCGCCGTCGCCGTGAGGTTCCGTATGACGTCAATGGAGATGAAATAGTCGCCGCGCGCCGCCGAACGCTGTATGTGCGAGTGAAAGGGGGCGAGGGACGCGCGCTTTCACGGGGAGTGAACGAACGGCGGAGAACAAACGCGCGTTCTGTGCCGTGCTCCCTTAAGGGCTGCAGAAGTAGGCGTCTCTTTCCTCCTTTACAATCACCATATATGTAGAGCAAACGCGCCTTCTTCTGACGCACGAAAGACCGTAGGGGGGAGGGGGAGGGAAGGGAGGCGACGTGTAGCTGCGGCACCAGGTGCCTATTTATATCAGAGGCTCCGGCAACAGTCACCAACGCCGCACGCATTTTGTGCGAACGCGGGAAAAACGCCGACGGCGTCGACAACAGTTCTGCGTGTTGCCGGTGCTGCTGCATGTCCAAATTTATACAGCTGATAAAGCTACTATCATTACTCCGTATAGCTCTCTACAAATTTGCTATCGCAATTGATGCTTCGCCTTTCAGGTGAAACTGCGACAATTTTTTTCATACAGCTTGCACAGGCAGCTTGTTAGAGCTATTGGCCTGTAGCTGCTGGCTAAGGACGGGTCTTTGCCTTGTTTAAGTATCGGGATGACTATGGCTTCTTTCCATGAGGACGGAATACACCCAGCCGCCCACATGGCAGTAAAAAGAGACAAGAGTGTTTTCTGTGCTTCAAGATGTAGGTATCTAATCATGTCATACATGATACGATCGCCACCTGGCCCCGAGTTATTGCAACAGGTGAGAGATGCCTTAAGTTCAGCTGGGCTTAAATGGGCAATTGTACGCCTCACTCAATCCTTTGTGATTAAGGGGCTGCCGCTCTTCACGTTCTTTAAATATCAGGAATGATTGTGTATAGGGCGATACACTCGAGATATTTCCAAACTGTTCTTCTAGGCAGTCCGCCTGGCCTTCCAGGCTATTTCCTTGGCTACTTACTAAGGGTAGGAGATGCGATTCCCATCCTATTAGTTTATTTACCCCATTCCAGACTTTTGTGTCGTTCGTGTAGGAATTTATACTGGAAATGTACCTTTCCCAACTCTCTCTCTCTCTCTTTGCATGTCGACGCGTTGTTCTGCCCTGTGAATTTGCTTGTTTAAAATTTATCAGGTTTTCGGCCGTTGGGGATTTGTGAAACAATCCGCAGGCTTTGTTTTACTTTTTACGTGCATTTTGGCATTCATCGTTCCACCAAGGCAGGCGACACTTATTAGCCAGTCCATTCCTTTGTTGTATGCAGTTTTCTGCAGCGTCAACGATAAAAGATGCTATATACGTTACAGCATCGTCTATGTTAAAAGAGGCAATATCATCGCGGCTTGAATATGTTAACTCTCGGAAAGGTTTCCAGTTAGCCGAGTCAACCTTCCATCGCGGAACGCGTGGCGAGCATACATCTTGTTTTGTTAAGTGTAGCATAATTGGGAAGTGGTCACTCCCAAACGGCTTCTTGAGAACGGACCACTCCATGTATGGCATTAATGTACTGGATACTATACTTAGGTCTATGCAAGAGTATCTGCTAACGCTGTAATACGTTGGCTCATTCTTGTTAAGTAATGATGCGCCTAAAGTGAACATAAAATTTTGAATTAGGCGACCTCTTGCATCGCAGTGCGAGTCTCTGCACTAAGTGTTATGTGCGTTTAAATCTCCGACAACTATGGTATGGTGGCGGAAGTTCATTTATGTACTTTTGGAATTCGGTTTTATGATGTTGATAATTGGGAGGGATGTATATAGAGCTGATAGTGACCAGCTTGGCAAGCAACACCCCTCGGACAGCAACTGCCTCTAGGGGCGTACGAAGTTTTATTTCCCGACAGGCCACACCTCTGTCGACTCCGATAGCTACGCCACCGGAAGACACGACTGTGTCATCACGGTCTTTGCGAAAAATAGCATATTTTTGTAGAAAATTTGTTTGCGTGCATTTGAGGTGTGTTTCTTGTACACAGCACCTTTGGATTATACTTATGTAGGAGTTCTTTGGTGTCATCGAGATTGTGGAGGAGTTCTCGGACATTCCACTGTAATATTCGTGTATCCATTATGCTCCAACTGAAACATCACATTATAGATGCGGGCGCGAAAACTCTAGATAGCAAGGCGATCCTAGGGCTCGATCCAACAAAGGCCTTTGACACTGTCACGCACAAGGCAGTACTACAATATCTCCCAGAGTGGATGTAGGACGTAAAACATACGCGCACATAAAAGACTTCTTGACGGATCGTACGACAATGATTAAAATTGGGGCAACCAAAAGGAGATCAAACTAGGTAATAGAGGTACTCCGCAGGGGTCGGTCCTATCCCCCTTTCTATTCAGTGTGGAAATGATCGGTCTTCCTGCGAGACTCGAAAAAATAGAGGCACTCGGACACAGCCTATACGGGGACATCACCCTTTGGGTGGCGGCTGGAAGCGATGGAAATGTGGAATAGATCCTCCAAACAGCAGTAAACAAGGAACTCTGATGTTCCTCTCAACCATCAGAATTCCTGCTCTATAGAACAACATGCAGATATCGAAAAAAGCATTAAGCAAAGGCCGGACGTTGTGGTCACAGTAGAAGACACCAGGATACCGATAGTGGAGAGCCTAAGAATACTGGGACTCCGCATATTCGAAAAGGGTCATATTAATGGAGAAACCATTAGACTACTGGATGATAGTGCTCACCTAACACTATTAAAGCGGATATCCAAAAGGAACTATGGCATGAAAGAGCACAATCTTATTCGAATAATAGAAACATTCGTAATCAGTCGTATGGTATAGGTGGTCTCTTACCTTAAGCTCTACGCTACGGAGAAAGCGAAGATAGAATGTATCATTAGAAGGGCGTATAAGCAAGCCTTGGGACTTCTAGCAAATATGTAAAACAAGAGGTTGCTAGCGCTTTGCGTGCACAACACATTAGATGAACTTATTGAGGCTAAGAGAGTGGCACAGCATGAAAGACTAACGCAGAGTTTGACGGGCATACACATCTTAGACGGCATCGGAATATCCTACGAAGCACGGACTGCAAGGAGACATCCCAAGGAAATTAAGAGAACATCTCTCAATGCTCCCAATCCCCAGAAACATGCACCCGGAGTTTCACGAATATAGAAGAATCGCAAGAGCGAGAGCTCTCCACAAAAGATGCAGTAGTGCCAGGGACGTGGTCTACCTGGACACGGCGGAATACACAAATATACAGAGTATATCGATAGTTGCTGCAAGTCTAGAGGGTGACTCCAGTGTTAGTGACACTGTAAAAGAGGAAAGGCTGAGGTGGCGGAGGAAGATGCCATAGCACTGGCAATAGCCTCCACGGAGGCCAACATCATAGTCAACGATTCCAAGACCGCCGTCAAGAGCTATAGCAAAGGAAGAATCTCGCCGGAAGCGGTGAGAATTTTAGCCAACTTTCGTGAAGATCGAGATGTTTACATTATATGGGCACCCGCACATCCTCCCTTCCCGGGAACGAAATAGCGCACAACCTGGCTCGAGAACTGACGGACCGAGCAGGTAACACGCAAATACTGGGAACGGAGAGAGACCGGATGACCAGCTTTAACGAGATCACCAAACACTATAAATTGGGCAGGGCCGTTTCCCCCGGGCACACTCCTCGCTAAGTAGACGGCAAGCGAAGGCATGACGCTTGTTGCAAACTGAAACATATCCGAACCCGGTAGCCTACCACCGTTACTATCCAAAACTTTACACCGATAGATGCATATTCTGTCAAGAAGGGGCGTACTTACAACATATGGTTTGGGCTTATCCTGGCACGCCCACACAGAATAAAACACACGAGACCAGAGAGCAGTGGGAGACCGCGCTGCTCAGCTCTGTATCGGAAGACCAACTTAAGGCAATCCAGCAGGCCGAAGATGCCGCCAGAGCCCAAAAGCTCGAGGCCGTCATCTAGGTAGAGAGGCCTAGGTCTCGCAAATCTGCTACAAATAATAAATTTATTCCTACTCCTCCTCCTCCAAGCTGAATGTGCTTTTTGTGCTGTGTGTTAAGAAAGAGGAGTTACTTCACATAGCCCTTTCCGGGCGCCGTGATGCTGTTTGTTTAGAGCGATCTCGAGACTCTCGCCGCTCCTTAGGGCTGGTGGTGCCGTCTGGCCGGTTGTTGTGTCCATAGCCTCTTGCAAGGCGCTGGGCACGCGCTTTTGTGGGCGGTTGGTTTGACGTGAAGGCCTCACCTCGAGGGACGAGACTTTTGAGACCACCACCCCGGAGGTCGTTGGCGCCTTCTGCCGGGGTGGTGGAGAAGCGCTAGCTGCAGCCGCCCAGGGGTAGGGTTCCCAGATTGGGCTATTAATAGCCAAATTCGGTTACTTTTATTGCGATAGCAATTATATGGACACTTCAACCGGATTTCTGCCGTCGCCGTCGCCGTCGCCGTGAGGTTCCGTATAGATAAAATCTTCGCCGCGCGCCGTATGCCCCAGCGGAAGCGTGCGGGGACGCGCGCTATCACGGAGAGCGAACGCACTCAATCTCCCACGCGCAAGCAAGGAAGCGGAAAGCCAGCGCCGGAGGGAGCAGGGGGGGGGGGGGGGGGGCACTTCTCTGCCAACAACCGCGCTCGTCGCTCATCCGCACAGTCTCTTATCTCCACACGGCTCTGACCTTTATGCGCTCAGTTAGTTTCCGTTGAAGCGATAGACCGCACGTACGTTCGCCGCTGCGGCGTATCCGCTTGCTGCCAGAGTTTTGACGGTCGTTGTCTGCAGTCATTCAGTGTGAGCTATTCATGTTTGTTTGTGCGCGCTCACACCACACTTGTTCATTCAGTTAGTAATAGTCGGGCCACATTTTCCAACGCACGCTACACATGCAATGCTGCCTGGATCGGCAGTGCAGCGCTACAGATGTGTCCCTTCGCACGCGCTGCCCACGGGAAGCGCTTCTCATCAACACCACCGTTTCACAC
Organism: Dermacentor silvarum; assembly: GCF_013339745.2. NCBI lineage: Eukaryota > Metazoa > Arthropoda > Arachnida > Ixodida > Ixodidae > Dermacentor > Dermacentor silvarum. Next base: position 182,384,078 of record NC_051158.1, on the reverse strand, counting down.
GCGCCTTCTCGTGGTCATCGAGTCTCTCGTCATGTCGGTCTACTTACGCCGCAGCACACCTCCTTACTTAATCAGCTCATGTTTACTACAATTTATATTGCTACCAAAGCCGCTCACCTTACTTCGTATGACATTGCTGTGTTGCTATCGCATTCATTGCTTAGCCCTTAGGGCGAAACTGTGACATTTTTTTTATGCGGCTTGGCGTCGAAAATTCCGACTTGGCTACATGGCTATATTTGGGCAATTTTTGTATTAAGGACTTCCGGGTCCCGGGGGGGACCCCGTCAGCACTGACAAAATTTGGGAACGCCGGTTTATGAAAACCCAAAGCTCATTGCTGTTAAAAAGTTATGTAGGCAATCTCGAAGGCTGTGTTTTTAGGCAATGTCGGCGCTCAGTGGATGGCGTTAAGTAATCGCTGCCGTGTTTACACGTCTTTCCAGGCTAAGCTCTCTTTTTGTTTTGGTTTCGGTGCCATCTGCTGCCGCGTCACGCGTGGTTCAGTAACAAAACCGTTCTCAAAACTAAGCATGGGCAAGTGGGCGAAATACAGCCGTGCATATAAGAATGAATGGGAGAAGGGCCCCTCTTTCAAAGGTAAATTTTACTTTATGCGCATATTTGGTTTTAAAAGCGTCAGGTGGTGCGTTGTTTCGGAGTGTAGTGAGAAATTCGGCAAATTTCTTACTCTATTGCAAAATGTCCGAAATTCATTCCGCATTCGAAGGCAACTATTGGATCTGCAAAGCATAAAGCCATTCAAAATTTAAAATATTGCACTTGAGAATGAGGATGGTCAAGGTATTGCGTGAGGCTCGCACATGATCACGAACTTCGGCACAGGCACGAGCGCACTTTGTACTCGCTCGTCGTCTGCCGTTATCTCAAGATCGGTAGCCACGGCACGATGCGCGTGGAGGACCGCTGGCGTTCCGTCCCCTCTTGCCCTTCTAGTCTTTGGAAACACACAGATATTGCTGGCCCACCGGCTTTATCAAAGAAAGGATAATCTAATGCGCTATAAGATATTTATTGCGTTTCCTTTTTGCACAAGCAAGAACTCACGTGCGCCATTTTCACTTAGTGTGACGTAGTGACGGTAACGGAGGGTGCGCCAGCCTGGTCGAGCCGTGTGTGTTCGCGAAGAACGAGTTATCAGAGTGCGCGGGCTCGTTTCCTTTACTGTTGTCTGCCTCGGCGGGTTGACCACCCGTAAAATGAGTATTTTCGGAACGTGAGAATGCTTTCACTAGGTTTAACAAAAGTGTTGTTGTTGTTGTTGTTGTTGGGTTTAATGGCACATACGCAGCTAAGGCTATCATGCGCCAAACACAGGATATAATTGTTCCGACAAGTTGCATCACCTCAGCGAGTCCTTGTCTGGGCAAGGACCGCTAGGGTCCCAAGAATTTAAAGAATGACCTCGACCTTCTTCTCGGGGATGAGAAGGTGGGTGAGGTGTAGAATGTGTAGCGAAGCACGGGGTGAGAATTCAAAGTTTTTTGAGAATACCTGCTTCCTTTAAAAAAGTTAAAAACATATGATATATCAAGAAGCGCATGTTCGCCTAACAACAAAGTGGGGTGAAAAGGAATGTGTTCCTTGTAAAATGGACTAAAATATTTTTTTCTCAGTGTTTCAAGTTTTCTGCATGAAAATAAGACGTGATTCACTGTTAGTTCGTCACCACATGTTTCACATTGGGGCTTGTCTTGCTTTGTTAGTATGAAGTTGTGTGTGAGGTGTGTATGTCCTATGCGAAGGCGGCATAGAATCACTTTTTGAACCGTTCCTTATGTGCGCAAGATCGCCATTCGCCTAACACGGGTTTACCAAGTGTAGTTTGTTATTTAGTTCTTTGTTCCAAGCAGACTGCCATTTTTCCCTTAGTTTACAATGTATGAACTTCATGCAGTCTTTAGGAGGTATATATTTTTTTTTATTTGTTTGTATTCAGCTTGTGCGGCGCATATATCTGCTCTCTCATTGCCGCTAATTCCGACGTGGCTCGGAACCCAGCATAACTTAAGGCTCTGTCCTTGTGTTGTGGCTTTTATTACATTGCGTATAATGTCCCCCAGTAGCGGTGTGACTGCATTTCTGGAGTGAAGAGCTTTGAGCACACTTAGGGAGTCTGTGTATATAATACTATTTGTGATGTTCTCCTTTACTATTTTTTCTACGGCTATAGAAATGGCGTAACATTCAGCAGTGAAGATAGATGTCTGTTGCGGAAGTCTAATGGTTTCTTCCCAGTTCCCTTGGACTACTGCACTTCCAACATGGCCAGTCGTTTTCGAGCCATCAGTATAAAAGCTTGTGAAATTGCGGTATTTTTCCTCTAGTGCGAGGAATTCCTGAATAATCTGCTGGGGTGGAGTCTGTGCTTTACGGAATTGTGTTAGGGTGAGATCGCAAGCTGTGGGGAAGTTGAACCACGGGGGTAGTGAATCATGTGTGTGGGCAATGTCAGGTAATGTGTCGGCTATGCCCAGATTCTGACAGATCTCTTCAAATCGCAATAGAAGTGGTTTAGTAGTTTGTGGTTTGTTGTTGAATATTCGTCTGGAAGAGCATTTTGTTTCAAGTGGATAGCAAATGTTTTTGGTAGAGATCGTACCTTCAGAATATATGCACAGGTCAGAGCGGCTCTTCTGCTTTCTAGAGATGGTTCATTTGTTTCAACATAAAGGCTGGCTATAAGATATGTTCTGTATGCACCGCATGAGAGACGCAAGCCTGAGTTGTGCACTGGATCTAATTTCTTCAAGTATGACGGTCTCGCTGAACTGTACACTATACAGCCATAGTCTAAGGTGGAACGTTCTAAAGAGCGGTAAATGTGCAGAAGGCATGTTCTATCAGACCCCCTAGTGTTTTCGTGACAGTACTTTGATTATATTCAGCAATTGTGAAGCTTTCTTTTTGAGGTTGTTTATATGTGGTAAGAATGTGAGCTTTTTGTCAAAAGTTGCGCCTAAAAATTTTTGTTCTTTTTTTACTGGGAGTATGGTTTCATTTAGGTGTAAGGTGAGGTCAACCTGTAGGCCTCTTTTGAGTGAGAAAAGAACAGCGACTGTTTTTTGTGGAGAAAACTTAAAGCCTTTTCTGTCTGCCCAGATCGTGAGTTTGTTCAATGTGAGTTGTATCTGTCTCTCACATGTTGGCAAGCAGGAGGATGTGCATGCTATTTGAAGGTCATCGACATATACGGAATACATAATGGACATTGGAATGATTTTTGTTATGGAGTTCATTTTTACTGTGAAGAGGGTCGTACTTAAAATGCAACCCTGCGGCACTCCATTCTCCTGGATGAACTTCTTTGAGAGAGCTGTGCCCAGGCGTACATGAAATGAACGGTGGGACAGGAAATCTTTGAGGCAGTTCAGCATCCTACCGCGGATACCAAGGTCTGCTAGGTCACGGAGAATCCCAAACCTCCAGGTGGTATCGTAAGCCTTCTCCATGTCAAAGACTGCCAGACAGTGTTGTTTGTGCACGAATGCTTCTCGAACTGTGTTTTCTAGGCGGACGAGATGGTCAGTTGTTGAACATGCTTTTTTAAATGCACATTGGTGGATGTCAAGGAGTTCACGTGATTCGAGAATAAACGTCAGCCTAATATTCAGAGTGGGCACTCGAGCAGCACTTTCGGCATGGCCCGTAACTCTTGCTTCTGTCCTGTGCAGGCTGCTATCGCACTCCTGTTGGCGCTATCAACGGACACACTCACCGACTTGGAATGCGTTTCCGCGCATCTTCCTGACGCAACCCGTGTTTGCATCGATGTCGACGCGCATTTTCATGCCGTGGTGTCATCAGCAAGGCTCGTCTTCCGTGCGCCAACCACATCGACCACTGCATCGTCCATCAAGGAACATTTAAACGACTTCCCTGGAAACTTCACCTTCAGTGGGCACTCGAGCAGCCCTTTCGGCATGGCCCGTAACTCTTGCTTCTGTCCTGTGCAGGTGTGTACTAAACTTTCCTTATACGCTAGAAAAAGTGATGACCGCTTCTTAGTGCTGTTCCCGTGCCCACGGGTGCTGTGTGAGACCATTTGTGAATGCTTGAATTCGTCATTTGCCTTATTGTTAATCTGTTCAGGGGATGTTGAGACAAACCCTGGGCCTAATACTAGGGCGGACGCACTTTTTGATATTGAAACACTGCCTGACGACCCTGCAGAACAAATGAAGATAATGTTTCGCTTTATTAAAGATATACACTCCCGCTCACTCCAGTCCTCAAAAACTTTAGCCGAACAAGCTGCCGATATTAAAGCTATCAAGAATGGCCAAAAAAATATGGAAGCGAAATTCACAGTATTGAGCAAACGGATGGACGGTATGGAAGAAAAATGCAATAATTTCGAGGCACAGGGCGTAGTACTGTCTACTATGCAGAGCACTGTCGGGGTCCTAAAAGAAGAAAACGCAATTCTGCGAGCTCGCGCCAATGAGCTTGAAGACAGATCTCGGCGAAACAACCTAATCATTCGCAACATCCCAGACGCTAAAGAAACATGGGAACAAACCGAGAACAAGATTATTTCTGCTTTGAAAACCGTACTTCCATCTTTTTCATCTGATTCAATTGAACGTGCTCATCGGTTAGGCGTTTTTTCACCAGGAAAATGCCGACCCGTAATTGTAAATTTCTCGAGTTTTAAAATAAAAGAAAATGTTCTTTCACTACGTAATCACCTCAAAACAAGCAGTATCACCCTCAGCGAAGATTACTCCCCCGCAACCCGTCTCGCTCGGGGACATCTTATCGAGTTTGGTAAAAGTCAGCCCGGCGCACCTGCGTTTAAACTCAGATACGACAAACTACTTATGAACGACAGGTGCTACGTTTTTGATGCCGAAATGAAATGCGTGACAGAAAAACCGTCGCAGGTCCAACGCGCAAGGAACATAGTTCCCGCAGGTAATTTGACTTAGCGGAGCGAGAGGGGAAGTGGACAGACTTCACAACACCATGTGTCCATCTTTTTTACTAACATTAGAAGTGTGCTGAGCAAATATTTTTCATTGTCCTCGGCGATTGACACTTGTTCTCCACACATTGTCGCCTTAACAGAAACGTGGCTTTCGAGCAACATTAATGATTCCGAAATCTTTGAGGATGCCAATCGCTTCGCTATTTATAGGGAGGATCGTGCCGCGGGTCGAGGAGGCGGCGTTCTACTTGCTATTTCTAACGACATTCCTTCTTCACGAATTTCTGTTGCTACTGACCTCGAAATCGTCTGGGCTACATTTAACATTCAGCACCAGAAGGCAATTATAGGCGTATGCTACCGACCTCCTTCTTCCTCACCCACATTCGTTAGCGAATTGCACGATGTAATTAATAACGTATCATCACGCTTTCCATCGTCGCCCCTTTACTTATTAGGCGACTTTAACCTTCCGAACATTAAATGGAACACTTAACCTCCTTCTTTACTGCCCTTTTCGTCTCAGGCCAAAGAATTTTTAGATTTATGTTCCACTTTTACCTTTTCGCAAGTGGTCACTCAACCTACCCGGAATACTGCTAGTATCTCAAACACTCTCGACCTAGTACTTACTACTGAACCCAAACTAACTTCCAACATTACCTTCCTTCCGCCTTTAAGTGACCATTCTGCTATGCATTTTACCATTAGTGCCAACCACCCGAAAAATACCAGGAAGAAGAAAACAATTCTCGACTATAGGAGAGCAAACTTCGAGGCCATCAATAGCGAGTTATGCACGTTTCTTGACACATTCCTGACTAACTTTGATGACCGTTCTGTGCAAACTAATTGGGACATGTTTACTCATAAATTTAATGAACTAATGAACAAATATGTTCCCAGCCGTACCTTAACTTCCAACCCACAAGCCCCCTGGTATAACACTCGCATTAAACGTCTTTCTAACCGTAAAAAGCGTATCTACCGCTCAGCTAAGTTGTCCTCGAGTGCTTCTCGTTGGACGGCATACAAGGCGGCTTCTAACGAATATATTCAAGCGTTAAAACTTGCTAAACGTACTTTCCTTACTGTTACTCTTCCATCTATTCTTAAAACTAGCATTAAGAAATTTTGGAAAATAATTAGACCTGTTTCTGATAACTTAATCCTATTGGACGACTGTACTGGGCAGCCTGTTCCTAAAAATGGTGCTGCAACTCACCTTAACGAAGCCTTTAGCAAAAATTTTTCGGGAGTCCTTAATAAGCAACTTCCCAAGTTGCGTAACTATGATTACCCAGTCATGTTCCCAGTAATAGTTCATGTATCTGGTGTTGCTAAACTTATTGACAAACTCGACTACAATTCTTCACCTGGCTTCGACCCAATTAACACCAAGTTCTTGAAAAACACTTCCGCGTACAGTTCTATTATACTAACCAAAATTTTCCAACAGTCACTCAACACAGGCACTTTACCTTATCAGTGGAAGGTTGGGAAGGTGGTGCCGCTTCACAAATCTGGTAACAAAAACACAGCAACCAACTATCGCCCCATCTCACTCACCAGCACGTGCTGCAAACTACTTGAACACATTGTATTCAAAAACCTCGTCGACTTTCTTGAAGATAACACTTTTTTTTCACCTGCGCAACATGGCTTTAGGAAATCATACTCATGCGAGACTCAACTCGTATCCTTCACTCATCAGTTGCATCGAATTCTTGATCGTTCATCATGCGCTGACTGCATTTTTTTAGACTTCTCAAAAGCTTTCGATAAAGTCTGTCACAAACTTCTAATCCACAAACTAACCCATTTGAATATTGATGGTAATCTTTTAAAATGGATCGAATGTTTTCTTGTTCATCGCTCACAATACGTCACTGCTAACGGCTGCAATTCACCGATGTGTTCTGTTGCTTCCGGAGTGCCCCAAGGATCGGTTCTCGGTCCTTTGCTGTTCTTAATATATATTAACGACCTTCCTTCGCAAGTAACTTCTACCATTCATCTCTTCGCTGATGATTGTGTTATCTTTAGAGAAATAACTGCAGATTGTGATACTAACCGTCTTCAGTCCGACCTTGATATAATATCTAACTGGTGCAGTTTATGGCTAATGCAATTAAATGTTAACAAATGTAAAGCTATGCATGTATCTAGGACATCAAACGTCTCCCAAGTATACTATTTAAATAACCTTCCTTTAGAACAGGTAACTTCGTACAAATACTTGGGAATTCATATCACATACAACCTTACCTGGGCAACCCACATTAATAATATAGTGAACAATGCTAACCGCGCTCTTGGTTACTTAAGGCGAAACTTTTTTAAAGCTCCACACTCGTTGAAATTATTGCTTTATAAAACCTTAATACGCCCGAAATTAGAGTACGCTACATCAGTCTGGGACCCTAATAACTTAAACTTAATTAACGCATTAGAATTAGTTCAGAATAACGCTGCTCGTTTTATTCTTTCGAATTACAACAGAACTGCCAGCGTAACAGCCATGAAAACTAACCTTTCTCTTCCATCTCTTGCAGCTCGACGTAAAGTTTCCCGTTTATCATTATTTCACAAACTTTTTCACCATACAACACTTCATGATGTATTCATTCATATTCCACACTACGTATCTCGTCGCATCGATCATTCTTACAAGGTTCACGTCCCTTCTTGCAGCACAAATACATTTTCCCAGTCATTCGTACCTCGGACGTCACTAGAGTGGAACCACCTTCCCGCAAACATTATATCCCTCAGTGATAATTCCTTGTTTCGTGATGCCTTAACCAACATTACTTGCTAGAATGCGGTTTCATGTACTTGTATATCTTGTCTTTTTTATTGTAATAGCTTTTTTATTCATTGTTCATTGTATTCCTACTGATTTACTTGTCAAATTGTTTTTTTTAGGTTTTACTTGTTTCTCTTGTAATACTTACTGTTTGAATTTACGTGTAACCCACTCCCCTCTGTAAAGCCTTCACAGGCCTTGAGGGTATAATACATGAAATGAAATGAAATGAAAATGATTTTGCGAGACAACTTGTGAGAGCTATGGGCCTATAACTGCCAGGATTGGTTGGTGGTTTTGCCGGTTTCAGAAACGGTACAATCACGGCTTTTTTCCAAGCTTCCGGTATTTTGCCTGATGCCCATATTTTGTTAAAGAATTGCAGAAGTGCTTCTACGGCAGCTTCTGAGAGGTGAGCCAGCATTTCATAATGTATTTCATCAGGGCCCGGTGCTGTCTGTTTCCCGGCGGACAGTACTTTTTGGATTTCCTGAAGCGTGATCAGTGTATTATAAGACTTGTTTGTACTGCCACTTGTAGGAATCCATTGTTTTTCTGCTGTATGTTTGTACTTTAAAAACGAGTCTGTGTAGTGTGAAGAACTCGAAATTTCAGAGAAATGTTGCCCTAGTATGTCTGCCTGTTCGCCTATGCTTGTTTGTGTGCCGGGAGCTGTTAGAAATGGGATTGTGAAGGGGGAAAAGCTGCGATTTAGTTTATGAACTTGTTCCCACATTTTTTTGGATGTGATTGAACTGTTGATGGATGATACGTAGTTTTTCCAAGAAGTTTTCTCAGCATCGCGACGAATGCGGCGCGCGTTGGCTTTCACCTTTTTAAAGTTTACAAGATTTTCCTGTGCTGGGTATCTGCGAAAGATCCCCCAAGCTTTGTTTTGTTTCTTTTTTACTTCCCTGCATTCTTTTGTATACCAGGCTTTATGAATATGTTGTACCACTCCTGAAGACTGAGGAATAGCCAGCTGCGCAGCAGTGATATATGATACAGGTAGTAAACAGTTCGTTTAGGTCATCGACATTGATATGACATGAGAAAACTTTATCCAAGCTGGCCTGTTCTCGAAACAGTGTCCAATTGGCTAAGTGCAGCTTCCAACGGCGTGGTTTGCTAGGGATGATCTGTGGTGAGGATGATAAGCTAATTTTTTCAAGAAGGTGATCGCTACCGTGGGGGTTGTCAAGTACATCCCAATTAAAATCGTTAAAAACTGATGGAGAGGTAAAAGATAAATCTAAGCCGCTCATTTTTCCGGAGCTCGGAGAAAAATATGTACGTTTTCCTGTATTAAGCATACAGACATTACTAGATAGGATAAAATCTTCTATGATACGGCCTCTAGTGTCTGTTTGGTCACCACCCCAAAAAGAGGAGTGCGCATTAAAATCCCCCACAACCAAATATGGCTCTGGTAACTGTTTAAAAAGTGCTTCTAAATCATGAAGTGTAACATTTAGATGTGGTTCGAGATATACCGTGCATATTGTAATTGTTTTAAAATCAAGAACAGTCACTGCTACAGCTTCATATTTGGTTTGAAGCCTGATTTAATGAGTAGCAACACCATTTGGTACAATAATTGCGACACCTCAGAGAGCCTACTCGCTTGCTCTCTGTCACAACGAAATACTTTGTATTTTTTAAAAGGTTCTTGTGTTGTGGTCCTAAGTTAGTCTCTTGTAAGCATAAAGCCACAGGAGAAAATGAGTTTAGGATATCTTTGATGTCACTGTAGTTTTTGATGAGTCCACGGCAGTTCCAATGTATCAGGAATGCCATGTTTAATTCTTTTGTGGAAATGTGGCTAGAAACAATTGTTTCTAGTTTTTGAGGACCCCAAATCAGGGTTTTTGCCTTTTTCTTTTTTAGAGAGAATTGTGCCGCCGCGGTAGCGGGGGCGAGATGGTAGTGGTCGCCATTGCCTCTCCTGAGGCGCTGGAGCTCCGCGAAACCGCGGGTGTGCGTGTTACAGGCCTCTCCTGTGTGGGAGGAGCCTTGTGGGTTGCTGACTGAGGGGCCGGAGGGCCCAGTTTGGGAGTTGGCAGGACAGCTTGCGCTGTCTCTGCCTGGGGCGTGGGTGGCTCTGCCGGAGGCCTGGTGACCGTGGCCTGGGCAGGCGTCGAAAGCTGGTGCGGTGCTACGCCCCGTCGCACCGCATCAGCGAAGGAGAATGTGTTTCTTAACGCAATAGGCCTTCTTGCCTCTTTGAATGAAATGTTCTATTTGGTTTTCAATGTAATGATCTCTTTTTCTTTTTTCCAGGACGGACACGCCCTGGAGTATGCGGCATGTTCTCGTTCCCAGTTTGCACAATGTGGCGCAGCGTCACAGTTTTCGGAAACGTGTTCCTTCGAAGCGCATTTCGCGCAAGTTTTGCGGCCCCGGCAACTCTGTGAGCCATGGCCGTGCCTCTGACAATTGAAGCATCTGCGGGGGTTGGGGATGTAGGGTCTTACATCTATTTTCAAGTAGCCGACTTCCATTGATTCAGGGAGTGTGTTGCTGTTGAATGTGAGGATAAGGTGTTTCGTGTCTATTTCCTTGTTGTCCTTTCGGATTTTGATTCGGTGAACGTCTATGACATCTTGGTCGGCGAGCCCTTCGTGCATTTCTTTTTCTGTTAGGTGTACGAAGTCGATTTCTGATATTATACAGCGGACAGTGTTGAGGGATCGGTGGGATGTGACGGAGACAGGAATGTCCCCAATGGACACAATGTTTGACAGCTTTGAGTATTGGACATTGTCTCGGAGTTCAGGCTGCAAATCACCACTGGACATTTTGGAAAGCTTGTAGCCAGGGCCTAGGGCTTCTGTCAAGGACTTGGATACTGTGAATGGTGACAAGATCCTTGCTGGCTTTTCTTCTGCGTTACTATGCACTACACGATATTTGGGAAGTTCACTTAAATTTCCTGGAAAAATTCAGCTGCTTCGTTCCGCCCTCTTTTGTTAGAGGGGCGATCATTTTGGAGGAAAGGAGGAGCCATATAAAGTTGTGTTGTTCGGTCACGGTGCCAGCCACCCACCATGGAGCCCAACGAGGGGACGGGACAGGAACTTGCGAGCAAGTCCTACCCTCGCCAGCTGTACAACGCGACTATAACCTAATCCGACATAAGCAAGACAGGTTAGCCACACAAGGTTAACCCTTGCCACCTACGAAAATGAGAAATGAATAGAAGATAAAAGAAGACAGGACATGCAAAAAAGAAGAGAGTAAAGAAAAAGGCGCGAGGAGGAAGAGGACAGGAAAAGGTGACTGCCGATTTCCCCTGGGTGGGTCAGCCCGGGGGGGGGGGGGGGGGGCTGTCTATGTGAAGCAGAGGCCTAAGAGGTGTGTCGCCTCCGCCAGGGGGTCGTAAAGGTCCGAACACCCTGCATCGGCTCAACCCCCAGGATCCCCCTTTCCCCAGACTCGGGGAAGCCGCGAACGGCTTCTCGCGGGAGGGTCCCATCCTCATGTGCTCGGGTACGTGGTGTCGCAACCCCCCAAACGCCTGGTTGCGCAGACCGCCCTGCGGGTGTTTAACAAAAGTGGTTGCCTATGATAAAATAACAGGTAAATGAGCAAGAGGTATTTCCTTTTATTGCGATAACAATTATATGGGCACCCCAAGTGCATTTCTATCGTGGTCGTCGCTGTGAGGTTGCGTCTAAAATTCAAACACGATAACATCGTCGCTGCGCGCGTATGCGTTCCCTAGTGGAATTACATTTCTTTATTTTTTCAAGTCCCACTGAAGGTAAAGTACCCAGCCCCCCTCGGAAATTTGGCAACACACACATTCGTGCCTGCATTCAAAGAAACTTACCCACACACTTTCAGATTGCACGAATTTTGCAAGGGAATTCCTGTTTAAAAATTGCACAGTTCAACGCTTCGATACTAATATCACCTGGGTTATTTCCAGCGCCATAATCGAGGTGGCAATTGAAACTGTAAACTTTAATTCACCTCTTCTGCTACGGGCCAGCAGGTCGTTCCATTTCTGCACAATTGCAGTCACAACTGTCCCTTCTCCGCACAAGAAAAATGCGAGAAGGTGTCAATTTTTCTCCAGAGTTAAGTGTGTCTCTAAGCGGCAGCATTTGCTAAGCGTCAAGCTTCTTTCGAGTAAAAAATACAAAATTGAGAAATAGAAAGAGAGAGAGCGGGATAGATATAACACGCTAATTTTATGAATCAAGCTTAGGAAAGGCAACACTATTCTAAAATGCATTGAGCTCGGGCCGCCTCTTGGGCACTCGATCGTGACCAGTCGACGATGATCCTAGAGGCGGGAGCTGGCAGTATTTTGCCCGACACTTATAGAAGAATGCCTCGAGTAAAGCGAGGCGTGAACAAAAGTTAGCTAACAACGTGGCTCAGTAAATACTGATAGCGTCATGAATCAATCGGAAACGAAATCCTTCGGCTCGTTGTGACAATAAGTCCAAATCCACGTCTGAGTGGCAGCTCTCACTAGAATTTTTTACGCAGATCTTGAGGCCACTGTTGTGCTGGTTGCATGCGGCGGAAGTAATTTTGGAGCCGGAAATACGCGGTAAACCATCTGCACCATCTATAAGACACCTGCAGAACATCATCAAACTTTTGGCAATGTTTTTGGCTACTTTTGGGTCACAAAAAAATTTGAGTCTGGCTATCTTTGGACTATATTTTGAGATCATTTGCCTATTTTTTGTTGGGGTCATCTGGCAACCCTACCCAGGGGGCGGATGGCGTCGCTGGCAGCTCACTGCGTGTGGGCCGGTCAAGCGCCGGAAGCCGTTGTGTCCCTGCCCCTGACGCGACACATCGGCAAAGCTGCTCTTAAGCAGGTATGAAACCTGCCTACGTGCCTCGTTGAATGTTATATTTTCTTTGACTTTAATAGTCACCCCCGACGGGATGGCTCAGTAAGCTAAGGCGTCGCACTGCTGAGCACGAGATCGCGGGATCAAATCACGGCCGCGGCGGCGGCATTTCGATGGAGGCGAAATGCAAAAACGCCGTTGTGCTTGCGTTGTAGTGCACGTTAAAGAACCCCAGGTGGCAAAATTATTTCGTTCCCTCCACTATGGCGTGCCTCATAATCGCAACTGATTTTGGCACGTAAAACCCCAGAAAGAAGACTTTAACAGTCAAAATTTCTTTCGCTGTCTTCCATGACGGGCACGACCGTTAGTATGCGGCGTGCTCACCATCACAGTCGATACAATGTGGAGTGTTATTGCATGTTTCGGAGGAATGTTCATTGCCGCTGCACTTAGGTATAAGTTTGGTGGTCTCGGCAGTTCTGTGAACTGTGCCCGAATTGCTGGCACTTGAAACTCCTCAGAGGATTCGGCACGTATGACCTAACATTAAATTTGATGCACCCGACCTCAATGGACTCATTCAGAACACTTGAGTTGAAAGTAAGTGTCAGTTGCTTAGTCTGGATTTTTTTGCATTCGCGCCTTATCTTAATTCATTGAGACAAGAGACAAGGGAAGGTGAAATTGTTCGTACTGGTTTGTCTGACGTTTCAGAATGAATTACATGAAATCAGGGGAAGTTCTGTGTTTGGCGTCCAAAGAACTGGAAGACATCTTCGGTGCGCCCTCTTTTCTAAGGGCGGTCAGGGAGTCGGGGGAATGGTTCAGCCATATGTATAGAATTTTTCGGAAGCGACGCCAGCCATCCACCATGGAGCCCAACGAGGGGACCCTGCAGGACCAGGAAAAAACAGGTCCTGCAAAACGCCAGCTGTACGCCACTACTATAACCAAATATGGTATACGCAAGGGTGCACCCACACAAGGTTAATCCTTGCTGCCTAGGAAATTGGAGTAAAAGGAAGTGAAAAGAAGACAGCATAGATTGAAAGTGAGAGAGAAATACGAAGATTGAAGAGAAGAACAGGAAAAGGCAACTACCGATTTTCCGCGGGTGGGTCAGTCCGGGGGTGCCGTCTACGTGAAGGCCTCTGGCCCTCCGTGTTGCCTCCACGGAGGGGCCATAAAGGTCCAAGCACCCAGCTTCGGCTCAACCCCCAGGATCCCATTTTCTCCGGACACGGCTATGACGCGCACGGTTAAGCGCGGGAGGGTCCAACCGTCGTGTGTTCCGGTACGTGGTGTCGCGACACGCCAAACGCCTGCTTCTGCCACTTCAAGCCTGCCAGTCCAGTATCCATGACGCGCTGGAACGTCGCACGTGTTGAGCAAAGACCAAACGGCATGACCTTGAACTCGAACAGTACGTCTGGTGTTATAAAGTGAGTCTTCTCCCAGTCCCTCTCTTCGACTTCGATTTGCGAGTAGCCGCTTTTAAGGTCCGTCGACGAAAAATGCTTTGCGTTGTAGAGTCGATACAAGACGTCGTCTATCCGTGTGCGAGGGTATACTTCCTTCTTCGGGATTTTGTTGAGGCTACGATAATCTACGCAGAAACGTAGGGTTCCATCCTTCTTCACTAACACCACGGGGGCCGCCCACGGACTCTTGGACAGCTGGATGATGTCGTCGCATAGCATTTCGTCGACTTGTTGCCTTTTGGCCTCACGTTCGCGCGCCGAAACTCTGTACGGGCTCTGACGGATTGGGCGGACATATTCGTCGGTTGGGATGCGGCGCTTGGCGACAGGAGTTTGTCGAATTTTTGACGACGACAAGAAGCAGTCCTTGTATTGCAAGAGCAGGGCTTCTAGCGGTCTTTCTTATGCATGGGAAGGTTTTGATTAACGTCGAAAGCTGGTTCAGGTACTACAGTCGTCGTTGCAGGTGCCCTGCTGGCTTGTACTAATTCATCGATGTAGCCGACCGTGGTGCCTTTGTTAATGTGCTTGTATTCGTGGCTGAAGTTTGTGAGCATCACTCTTGATTTCCCTTCACGCAGCTCAGCTCTGCCTCTAGCGACGCAAATTTCACGGTCGAGCAGTAAGTGATGATTGCCCTCGATGACGCCCTCCATGTCTGCAGGTACTTTGGTACCGACGGAAATCATTACGCTGGAGCGAGGCGGAATGGGGACTTGTTCTTCAAGCAAATTAAAGGCATTGTAACTGATGTTTGTATCGGGTGGTATCGCTTTGTGCGTTGAAAGCATTTTAGACTTGGACATTAAGTAGATGTCTGCACCACGTTGGTTTAGAAAGTCATTGCCTAGGACGACATCCCTGGAGCAGTGCTGCATTATTACGAAGCTCGCCGGGTAAGTACAGTTTTTTACCGCGACTCGCGCTGTGCAGATTCCAGCCGGCGTTATTAGGTGGCCTTCCACTGCCCGGATATCAGATCCTTGCCAGGCCGTCATCACCTTCTTCAACTTGGCGACGCTCACCGCCAAGTTGAAGAATAGTCGGCTCCAGTGTCGACGAAAGCGGTGACGTTATGGCCGCCGATTCGCACGTCTAGGTCGGTAGACCATCGTCTGGCGTTACGGTTAAGTCGTGGCGTCGGATCACGGCTGCGTCGACTTGCTCTGCTGCTGCTACGTCGCGTCGGAATGTCTTCTTTCGGTGGCGAAGTGTTGTTAAGGCTGTTGCCAGGCGGCGTGCTGATATCTCGTCGGGATGATTCGCGAATCGTCATCGTCGTCTACGGCAGAGGATCTTCGGCAATGCGTTGTACAGCAACCGCGCCTCCATCGGTTGCTGCTTTTAGTTTCCCGGTTATGGGCTAGGAGATCGGCCCCGGGTGGGACCGGTGTACTGACATGCGATGCAGCGAGATGTAGCGGCCTGGTGACTGCGAGCATGTTGGCCGTCGTGGTTACCACTGGGCTCCGGCGAGGTAGCCGGCGAGGTCGCGCGGTCGTTCACCTCGCACTGGACGCGGCACGTTGACAGGGAATCCACGTAGTCCCATCGCGCGGTTCTGGCAGCGGCGGTAGCTGTGGCAGGCTTCTCCATAGTGGTAGCAGAGCGGGCGGTGATCGGGGTGCGTCAAACGTAGGTCTTCCTCGGGCCGTAGCGCAGACCAACAGTAGGGCGCGATGGCGTTGGCGGCGGCGGTGGTGGCTGGCGAAGGAATAGCGGTGGCGTAGGGTCCTGGCTGCTGGCGCAGAGGGGCGATAACCTGGCGTGCCCTAGTGGCGCAGCTCATTGCTTCCGGCTGAGGCAGCGGTTGTTCGGGAAGTCCTTACGATTGCTAGATTTCCTCCCGTACGATATCGGCGATGGAAGCTACCTGAGGCTGCGGCGATGGTAGCAGCTTTTGCAGCTCTTCCCGCACGACCGCCCTGATGGTCTCTCGCAGGTCGTCGAAAGAGAGTCCTTGGACTACGGCGTAGTGTGGCGTCGAACGGCGATTGTATTGCCAATTGCGGATGTCCAGTGTTTTTTCGACTGTCGTAGCCTCCGAGAGGAAGTCTTGGACTGTCGTTGGTGGATTCCGTATCAGTCGCCCGAATAACTCTTGTTTAACTCCTCGCATGAGTAAGCGAATTTTCTTGTCTTCGGGCATAGCCGGGTTTGTGTGCCGGAACAATCTAGTCATTTCTTCGGCGCACATACCGGTGCTCTCAGTCAGGAGCTTTACGCGGTTTTTCAGCAAGGCTGCAGCTCTTTCTTTATGGACGACGCTCGTGAAGGTGTCCAAAATGCGGTTCGGAAGAGGTCTCAGGTTGTCAGGTTGTCAGTGTAGGCTCTCTATTCTCGAACCAGGTTCTGGCGCTGTCTTCAAGAGAGAAATAGACGTGACGCAGCTTCTCGTCCACGCTCCATTTTTTTAACGTTGCGGTCCTCTCGTATGTCTCCAGCCAGATTTCAGGGTCTTCAGCCGATGAACCACAGAAGTTCGGTGGCTCCCGAGGGTGTTGCATCAGGATGGGGGACGCTGGGGCTTCCACTGGGGTCATTGACTTGGCATTGGTTGCTGTGGTCTTCTCGGGAAGAAGTCCGTACTCCGGCAGAAGTACTTGCTGCCTACGGCTAGCTCGCTGGTCCTTGGTGACGTTGGTGTCGTCCTCTGGTTTTGAGCTGGGATCGCGGCTTTGCGGGGGCGTTCGGTGCATGAACGCACTAGCGCCTCCACCAGATGTCAAGTAGTAGTGACGGTGAAGAAAACAGAAGCACCAGTACGGTTTTAAGCACAATACATCAACTACAATGGCCCTTCAAGAAGTTAGGAAGAGAGTTATGCAGGCTAAAATTGATAGACAAAGCATCTTAATTGTCTCATTAGATATTAAAAATGCCTCTAACTCAATTAAACCGACCATTGTGAAGAGAAAACTAGAAGAACTAAAATACCATCAAAATATCACAGAAGTAATCTATGATATTCTTATAGACCGCACAATCATCTATGAAAGTGATAATTCAAACATTGTTAAACATTTAGGAACTGGATCTCCTCAGGGTTCTCCTCTCAGTCCACTTTTGTGGAACTTAACAATAGCTGATCTTCTTGAAATAAAATTGCCAGGGATACACATATCCAACCTTTTGCTGATGATATAGCGTTAAAAATTAAATTCAAATCGAGGATTGATGCAGAGTATAAGTCAAATGAAGCCCTTAAAGCTATTCAACAATGGTCAAAAGACAAAGAAATAAATTTCAACCCAGACAAGTCACAAGTCTGAGTAGTTGGTAAAAAATACGAGTCACCCACCACTCCTAAATATGGGCACACAAAGAATTACAATGAGTAAAGAAATGAAGATTCTAGGAGTAGTATTTGATAATACATTTTCTTTCTTACCGCACCTGCAATATGTTGGAGACAAAGTGCCTGCATTAACTTATAAAATAAACAGAACGTTTAAACAAGGAAATAGCGGCAACTCGAACCAATTAAGGAAAATATACACCCAAGGCATTGAAAGAATCATTGTCTATGCATCACCAGTTTGGTACACAAGAAGAACTATTATCCTCCAAAAACTTAAAACTATTCAAAGAATACCCTCACAAAAGCATTTAAGACAACTTAAAGCATTGGACTAACAATATTAGCTAATGTACCGCCAGTCTACCTTACAATAGAAAAAGAAAACGAAGTGCACTATATAATAAATGAACAGAAAAAACTTTAAATGGAAAGATAAGTTTTTCACGAGTAATTAAATAATGGTAATATACGATCTTCGGCACGATCATCAGGAGACAGAGTAGAATACTGCTTTAGCAAAGAGGCGGATAACACATTAAACAAAAAAATATACACAGACGGCTCCAAGGCACAAAACAATGTAGGAGCGGCATTTATAATAATAAAGGAAGAAAACTGTATAGTAACTAGTAAACAATTTTGAAGCTGAAGCAATAGCAAGTCTGAAAGCAATGACTTATACAAAAACACTGGAAGATTCAAATAATTACCAAGTATTTACGGACAGCTTGTCAGCTCTTCAAGCTCTTGGTAACCCTGTAAGCAATAATCACTTGATTCAAGAGATCAAAAAAATGAGCAACAGTAAACTCTAAAATTAAATTAACATACATTAAAGGACACAGCAGAAATTATGCAAACTATTTAGCCGATGAACTAGCGAAGGAGGCTGCAAAATAGGGTGAAGAAATAAAGGTCCTAGTTACAAAAACAGTAATTAAAAAGAACTTAAGGAAAATTTATTTGGGGAATTAAATACAGCTTGGAAACCAGAGGGTCAAACCAGCTACATATATCAATGGATTAAAATATAAAGCAAATACCCGATCACTTTTGCAACAATTTATATATATCACAAGCACTTTCAGGCCATGGCCGATTCCCACATTATTTTGAAAGATGTAAAATATAGGAATGCAACACATGCCAGTGTAAGGCACGAGTCAAATCATTTGATCATTTTTTGGAAACATGTCCCATGGTAGAGTTGCAAGGAGCTAAAATGGAAGGAATACTTGGAAAACATTTACCTAAAAGAAAACCAGAAATTATTAAAAACAAAACAACAACAGGGATATTGGAACAAATGATTAAAAAAATTATGAATATATTTCACAGCTTTAATTCCATGTCTTCACACAGCTCTTGAAATCCTAAGCGGGAGATTCTCCTTGCTGAAAACCTTGAGGGCGAGTCTGCTTTCGGGCCTCAAGAGTACAAACACTATTGCAAAGCAAGCACTATTTCACAAGGCACAAGCAACACAAACACAAGGCACAAGCAAGCCTCAAGAAGAAGAAAAAACTGTTCGTCAAGATGAAGACGAAAACCATGTAAACATTTTGTTCTAACTAATAAATCAACCCGCTGCCGTGGCTCTCCCTTGGCTGTGGTCGCCGCTGATGGTAAAATCAATCTCTCTTTCTTTCTTTTCTCTATTTCCCCTATTTCCCCTTCTTTCTTGAAATCCTTACTTCTCTACTTCACAGCCCTCTACTCCTTTCCCAATCCTAAATTTCCTCTCCCTCATCTACCTGGGATACCTTGGTGGTGCAGGCTGGACATCCTCTCTACGCCCTTCTCACATACTGTTTTCTTCAGCGTCACTACTACTTGACATCTGGTGGAGGCGCTAGTGCGTTCATGCACCGAACGCCCCCGCAAAGCCGCGATCCCAGCTCAAAACCAGAGGACGACACCAACGTCACCAAGGACCAGCGAGCTAGCCGTAGGCAGCAAGTACTTCTGCCGGAGTACGGACTTCTTCCCGAGAAGACCACAGCAACCAATGCCAAGTCAATGACCCCAGTGGAAGCCCCAGCGTCCCCCATCCTGATGCAACACCCTCGGGAGCCACCGAACTTCTGTGGTTCATCGGCTGAAGACCCTGAAATCTGGCTGGAGACATACGAGAGGACCGCAACGTTAAAAAAATGGAGCGTGGACGAGAAGCTGCGTCACGTCTATTTCTCTCTTGAAGACAGCGCCAGAACCTGGTTCGAGAATAGAGAGCCTACACTGACAACCTGACAACCTGAGACCTCTTCCGAACCGCATTTTGGACACCTTCACGAGCGTCGTCCATAAAGAAAGAGCTGCAGCCTTGCTGAAAAAGCGTGTAAAGCTCCTGACTGAGAGCACCGGTATGTGCGCCGAAGAAATGACTAGATTGTTCCGGCACACAAACCCGGCTATGCCCGAAGACAAGAAAATTCGCTTACTCATGCGAGGAGTTAAACAAGAGTTATTCGGGCGACTGATACGGAATCCACCAACGACAGTCCAAGACTTCCTCTCGGAGGCTACGACAGTCGAAAAAACACTGGACATCCGCAATTGGCAATACAATCGCCGTTCGACGCCACACTACGCCGTAGTCCAAGGACTCTCTTCCGACGACCTGCGAGAGACCATCAGGGCGGTCGTGCGGGAAGAGCTGCAAAAGCTGCTACCATCGCCGCAGCCTCAGGTAGCTTCCATCGCCGATATCGTACGGGAGGAAATCTAGCAATCGTAAGGACTTCCCGAACAACCGCTGCCTCAGCCGGAAGCAATGAGCTGCGCCACTAGGGCACGCCAGGTTATCGCCCCTCTGCGCCAGCAGCCAGGACCCTACGCCACCGCTATTCCTTCGCCAGCCACCACCGCCGCCGCCAACACCATGGCGCCCTACTGTTGGTCTGCGCTACGGCCCGAGGAAGACCTACGTTTGACGCACCCCGATCACCGCCCGCTCTGCTACCACTATGGAGAAGCCTGCCACAGCTACCGCCGCTGCCAGAACCGCGCGATGGGACTACGTGGATTCCCTGTCAACGTGCCGCGTCCAGTGCGAGGTGAACGACCGCGCGACCTCGCCGACTACCTCGCCGGAGCCCAGTGGTAACCACGACGGCCAACATGCTCGCAGTCACCAGGCCGCTACATCTCGCTGCATCGCATGTCATTACACCGGTCCCACCCGGGGCCGATCTCCCAGCCCTTAACCGGGAAACTAAAAGCAGCAACCGATGGAGGCGCGGTTGCTGTACAACGCATTGCCGAAGATCCTCTGCCGTAGACGACGATGACGATTCGCGAATCATCCCGACGAGATATCAGCACGCCGCCTGGCAACAGCCTTAACAACACTTCGCCACCGAAAGAAGACATTCCGACGCGACGTAGCAGCAGCAGAGCAAGTCAACGCAGCCGTGATCCGACGCCACGACTTAACCGTAACGCCAGACGACGGTCTACCGACCTAGACGTGCGAATCGGCGGCCATAACGTCACCGCTTTCGTCGACACTGGAGCCGACTATTCTTCAACTTGGCGGTGAGCGTCGCCAAGTTGAAGAAGGTGATGACGGCCTGGCAAGGATCTGATATCCGGGCAGTGGAAGGCCACCTAATAACGCCGGCTGGAATCTGCACAGCGCGAGTCGCGGTAAAAAACTGTACTTACCCGGCGAGCTTCGTAATAATGCAGCACTGCTCCAGGGATGTCGTCCTAGGCAATGACTTTCTAAACCAACGTGGTGCAGTCATCTACTTAATGTCCAAGTCTAAAATGCTTTCAACGCACAAAGCGATACCACCCGATACAAACATCAGTTACTATGCCTTTAATTTGCTTGAAGAACAAGTCCCCATTCCGCCTCGCTCCAGCGTAATGATTTCCGTCGGTACCAAAGTACCTGCAGACATGGAGGGCGTCATCGAGGGCAATCATCACTTACTGCTCGACCGTGAAATTTGCGTCGCTAGAGGCAGAGCTGAGCTGCGTGAAGGGAAATCAAGAGTGATGCTCACAAACTTCAGCCACGAATACAAGCACATTAACAAAGGCACCACGGTCGGCTACATCGATGAATTAGTACAAGCCAGCAGGGCACCTGCAACGACGACTGTAGTACCTGAACCAGCTTTCGACGTTAATCAGAACCTTCCCATGCATAAGAAAGACCGCTAGAAGCCCTGCTCTTGCAATACAAGGACTGCTTCTTGTCGTCGTCAAAAATTCGACAAACTCCTGTCGCCAAGCGCCGCATCCCAACCGACGAATATGTCCGCCCAATCCGTCAGAGCCCGTACTGAGTTTCGGCGCGCGAACGTGAGGCCAAAAGGCAACAAGTCGACGAAATGCTATGCGACGACATCATCCAGCTGTCTAAGAGTCCGTGGGCGGCCCCCGTGGTGTTAGTGAAGAAGGATGGAACCCTACGTTTCTGCGTAGATTATCGTAGCCTCAACAAAATCCCGAAGAAGGAAGTATACCCTCGCACACGGATAGACGACGCCTTGTATCGACTCTACAACGCAAAGCATTTTTCGTCGACGGACCTTAAAAGCGGCTACTCGCAAATCGAAGTCGAAGAGAGGGACTGGGAGAAGACTCACTTTATAACACCAGACGTACTGTTCGAGTTCAAGGTCATGCCGTTTGGTCTTTGCTCAACACGTGCGACGTTCCAGCGCGTCATGGATACTGGACTGGCAGGCTTGAAGTGGCAGAAGCAGGCGTTTGGCGTGTCGCGACACCACGTACCGGAACACACGACGGTTGGACCCTCCCGCGCTTAACCGTGCGCGTCATAGCCGTGTCCGGAGAAAATGGGATCCTGGGGGTTGAGCCGAAGCTGGGTGCTTGGACCTTTATGGCCCCTCCGTGGAGGCAACACGGAGGGCCAGAGGCCTTCACGTAGACGGCACCCCCGGACTGACCCACCCGCGGAAAATCGGTAGTTGCCTTTTCCTGTTCTTCTCTTCAATCTTCGTATTTCTCTCTCACTTTAAATCTATGCTGTCTTCTTTTCACTTCCTTTTACTCCAATTTCCTAGGCAGCAAGGATTAACCTTGTGTGGGTGCACCCTTGCGTATACCATATTTGGTTATAGTAGTGGCGTACAGCTGGCGTTTTGCAGGACCTGTTTTTTCCTGGTCCTGCAGGGTCCCCTCGTTAGGCTCCATGGTGGATGGCTGGCGTCGCTTCCGAAAAATTCTATACATATGGCTGAACCATTCCCCCGACTCCCTGACCGCCCTTAGAAAAGAGGGCGCACCGAAGATGTCTTCCAGTTCTTTGGACGCCAAACACAGAACTTCCCCTGATTTCATGTAATTCATTCTGAAACTTCAGACAAACTAGTACGAACAATTTCACCTTTCCTTGTCTCTTGTCTCAATGAATTAAGATAAGGCGCGAATGCAAAGAAATCCAGACTAAGCAACTGACACTTACTTTCAACTCAAGTGTTCTGAATGAGTCCATTGAGGTCGGGTGCATCAAATTTAATGTTAGGTCATACGTGCCGAATCCTCTGAGGAGTTTCAAGTGCCAGCGATTCGGGCACAGTTCACAGAACTGCCGAGACCACCAAACTTATACCTAAGTGCAGCGGCAATGAACATTCCTCCGAAACATGCAATAACACTCCACATTGTATCGACTGTGATGGTGAGCACGCCGCATACTAACGGTCGTGCCCGTCATGGAAGACAGCGAAAGAAATTTTGACTGTTAAAGTCTTCTTTCTGGGGTTTTACGTGCCAAAATCAGTTGCGATTATGAGGCACGCCGTAGTGGAGGGAACGAAATAATTTTGCCACCTGGGGTTCTTTAACGTGCACTACAACGCAAGCACAACGGCGTTTTTGCATTTCGCCTCCATCGAAATGCCGCCGCCGCGGCCGTGATTTGATCCCGCGATCTCGTGCTCAGCAGTGCGACGCCTTAGCTTACTGAGCCATCCCGGCGGGGGTGACTATTAAAGTCAAAGAAAATATAACATTCAACGAGGCACGTAGGCAGGTTTCATACCTGCCCAAGAGCAGCTTTGCCGATGTGTCGCGTCAGGGGCAGGGACACAACGGCTTCCGGCGCCTGACCGGCCCACACGCAGTGAGCTGCCAGCGACGCCATCCGCCCCCTGGGTAGGGTTGCCAGATGACCCCAACAAAAAATAGGCAAATGATCTCAAAATGTAGTCCAAAGATAGCCAGACTCAAATTTTTTGTGACCCAAAAGTAGCCAAAAACATTGCCAAAAGTTTGATGATGTTCTGCAGGTGTCTTATAGATGGTGCAGATGGTTTACCGCGTATTTCCGGCTCCAAAATTACTTCCGCCGCATGCAACCAGCACAACAGTGGCCTCAAGATCTGCGTGAAAAATTCTAGTGAGAGCTGCCACTCAGACGTGGATTTGGACTTATTGTCACAACGAGCCGAAGGATTTCGTTTCCGATTGATTCATGACGCTATCAGTATTTACTGAGCCACGTTGTTAGCTAACTTTAGTTCACGCCTCGCTTTACTCGAGGCATTTTTCTATAAGTGTCGGGCAAAATACTGCCAGCTCCCGCCTCTAGGATCATCGTCGACTGGTCACGATCGAGTGCCCAAGAGGCGGCCCGAGCTCAATGCATTTTAGAATAGTGTTGCCTTTCCTAAGCTTGATTCATAAAATTAGCGTGTTATATCTATCCCGCTCTCTCTCTTTCTATTTCTCAATTTTGTATTTTTTACTCGAAAGAAGCTTGACGCTTAGCAAATGCTGCCGCTTAGAGACACACTTAACTCTGGAGAAAAATTGACACCTTCTCGCATTTTTCTTGTGCGGAGAAGGGACAGTTGTGACTGCAATTGTGCAGAAATGGAACGACCTGCTGGCCCGTAGCAGAAGAGGTGAATTAAAGTTTACAGTTTCAATTGCCACCTCGATTTTGGCGCTGGAAATAACCCAGGTGATATTAGTATCGAAGCGTTGAACTGTGCAATTTTTAAACAAGAATTCCCTTGCAAAATTCGTGCAATCTGAAAGTGTGTGGGTAAGTTTCTTTGAATGCAGGCACGAATGCGTGTGTTGCCAAATTTCCGATGGGGGCTGGGTACTTTACCTTCAGTGGGACTTGAAAAAAATAAAGAAATGTAATTCCACTAGGGAACGCATACGCGCGCGGCGACGATGTTATCGTGTTTGAATTTTAGACGCAACCTCACAGCGACGACCACGATAGAAATGCACTTGGGGTGCCCATATAATTGTTATCGCAATAAAAGGAAATACCTCTTGCTCATTTACCTGTTATTTTATCATAGGCAACCACTTTTGTTAAACACCCGCAGGGCGGTCTGCGCAACCAGGCGTTTGGGGGGTTGCGACACCACGTACCCGAGCACATGAGGATGGGACCCTCCCGCGAGAAGCCGTTCGCGGCTTCCCCGTGTCTGGGGAAAGGGGGATCCTGGGGGTTGAGCCGATGCCGGGTGTTTGGACCTTTACGACCCCCTGGCGGAGGCGACACACCTCTTAGGCCTCTGCTTCACATAGACAGCCCCCCCCCTCCCCGGGCTGACCCACCCAGGGGAAATCGGCAGTCACCTTTTCCTGTCCTCTTCCTCCTCGCGCCTTTTTCTTTACTCTCTTCTTTTTTGCATGTCCTGTCTTCTTTTATCTTCTATTCATTTCTCATTTTCGTAGGTGGCAAGGGTTAACCTTGTGTGGCTAACCTGTCTTGCTTATGTCGGATTAGGTTATAGTCTCGGTGTACAGCTGGCGAGGGTAGGACTTGCTCGCAAGTTCCTGTCCCGTCCCCTCGTTGGGCTCCATGGTGGGTGGCTGGCACCGTGACCGAACAACACAACTTTATATGGCTCCTCCTTTCCTCCAAAATGATCGCCCCTCTAACAAAAGAGGGCGGAACGAAGCAGCTGAATTTTTCCAGGAAATTTAAGTGAACTTCCCAAAATATCGTGTAGTGCATAGTAACGCAGAAGAAAAGCCGGCAAGGATCTTGTCACCATTCACAGTATCCAAGTCCTTGACAGAAGCCCTAGGCCCTGGCTACAAGCTTTCCAAAATGTCCAGTGGTGATTTGCAGCCTGAACTCCGAGACAATGTCCAATACTCAAAGCTGTCAAACATTGTGTCCATTGGGGACATTCCTGTCTCCGTCACATCCCACCGATCCCTCAACACTGTCCGCGGTATAATATCAGAAATCGACTTCGTACACCTAACAGAAAAAGAAATGCTCGAAGGGCTCGCCGACCAAGATGTCATAGACGTTCACCGAATCAAAATCCGAAAGGACAACAAGGAAATAGACACGAAACACCTTATCCTCACATTCAACAGCAACACACTCCCTGAATCAATGGAAGTCGGCTACTTGAAAATAGATGTAAGACCCTACATCCCCAACCCCCGCAGATGCTTCAATTGTCAGAGGCACGGCCATGGCTCACAGAGTTGCCGGGGCCGCAAAACTTGCGCGAAATGCGCTTCGAAGGAACACGTTTCCGAAAACTGTGACGCTGCGCCACATTGTGCAAACTGGGAACGAGAACATGCCGCATACTCCAGGGCGTGTCCGTCCTGGAAAAAAGAAAAAGAGATAATTACATTGAAAACCAAATAGAACATTTCATTCAAAGAGGCAAGAAGGCGTATTGCGTTAAGAAACACATTCTCCTTCGCTGATGCGGTGCGACGGGGCGTAGCACCGCACCAGCTTTCGACGCCTGCCCAGGCCACGGTCACCAGGCCTCCGGCAGAGCCACCCACGCCCCAGGCAGAGACAGCGCAAGCTGTCCTGCCAACTCCCAAACTGGGCCCTCCGGCCCCTCAGTCAGCAACCCACAAGGCTCCTCCCACACAGGAGAGGCCTGTAACACGCACACCCGCGGTTTCGCGGAGCTCCAGCGCCTCAGGAGAGGCAATGGAGACCACTACCATCTCGCCCCCGCTACCGCGGCGGCACAATTCTCTCTAAAAAAAGAAAAAGGAAAAAACCCTGATTTGGGGTCCTCAAAAACTAGAAACATAATTGTTTCTAGCCACATTTCCACAAAATAATTAAAAATGGCATTCCTGATACATTGGAACTGCCGTGGACTCATCAAAAACTACAGTGACATCAAAGATATCCTAAACTCATTTTCTCCTGTGGCTTTATGCTTACAAGAGACTAACTTAGGACCACAACACAAGAACCTTTTAAAAAATACAAAGTATTTCGTTGTGACAGAGAGCAAGCGAGTAGGCTCTCTGAGGTGTCGCAATTATTGTACCAAATGGTGTTGCTACTCATGAAATCAGGCTTCAAACCAAATATGAAGCTGTAGCAGTGACTGTTCTTGATTTTAAAACAATTACAATATGCACGGTATATCTCGAACCACATCTAAATGTTACACTTCATGATTTAGAAGCACTTTTTAAACAGTTACCAGAGCCATATTTGGTTGTGGGGGATTTTAATGCGCACTCCTATTTTTGGGGTGGTGACCAAACAGACACTAGAGGCCGTATCATAGAAGATTTTATCCTATCTAGTAATGTCTGTATGCTTAATACAGGAAAACGTACATATTTCTCTCCGAGCTCCGGAAAAATGAGCGGCTTAGATTTATCTTTTACCTCTCCATCAGTTTTTAACGATTTTAATTGGGATGTACTTGAAACCCCCACGGTAGCGATCACCTTCTTGAAAAAATTAGCTTATCATCCTCACCACAGATCATCCCAAGCAAACCACGCCCTTGGAAGCTGCACTTAGCCGAATTGGACACTGTTTCGAGAACAGGCCAGCTTGGATAAAGTTTTCTCATGTCATATCAATGTCGATGACCTAAACGAACTGTTTACTACCTGTATCATCACTGCTGCGCAGCTGGCTATTCCTCAGTCTTCAGGAGTGGTACAACATATTCATAAAGCCTGGTATACAAAAGAATGCAGGGAAGTAAAAAAGAAACAAAACAAAGCTTGGGGGATCTTTCGCAGATACCCAACACAGGAAAATCTTGTAAACTTTAAAAAGGTGAAAGCCAACGCGCGCCGCATTCGTAGCGATGCTGTGAAAACTTCTTGGAAAAACCACGTATCATTCATCAACAGTTCAATCACATCCAAAAAAATGTGGGAACAAGTTCATAAACTAAATCGCAGCTTTTCCCCCTTCACAATCCCATTTCTAACAGCTCCCGGCACACAAACAAGCATAGGCGAACAGGCAGACATACTAGGGCAACATTTCTCTGAAATTTCGAGTTCTTCACACTACACAGACTCGTTTTTGAAGTACAAACATACAGCAGAAAAACAATGGATTCCTACAAGTGGCAGTACAAACGAGTCTTATAATACACTGATCACGCTTCAGGAAATCCAAAAAGTACTGTCCGCCGATAAACAGACAGCACCGGGCCCTGATGAAATACATTATGAAATGCTGGCTCACCTCTCAGAAGCTGCCGTAGAAGCACTTCTGCAATTCTTTAACAAAATATGGGCATCAGGCAAAATACCGGAAGCTTGGAAAAAAGCCGTGATTGTACCGTTTCTGAAACCGGCAAAACCACCAACCAATCCTGGCAGTTATAGGCCAATAGCTCTCACAAGTTGTCTCGCAAAATCATTTGAAAGTATTCTGAATATTAGGCTGACGTTTATTCTCGAATCACGTGAACTCCTTGACATCCACCAATGTGCATTTAAAAAAGCATGTTTAACAACTGACCGTCTCGTCCGCCTAGAAAACACAGTTCGAGAAGCATTCGTGCACAAACAACACTGTCTGGCAGTATTTGACATGGAGAAGGCTTACGATACCACCTGGAGGTTTGGGATTCTCCGTGACCTAGCAGACCTTGGTATCCGCGGTAGGATGCTGAACTGCCTCAAAGATTTCCTGTCCCACCGTTCATTTCATGTACGCCTGGGTACTGCTCTCTCAAAGAAGTTCATCCAGGAGAATGGAGTGCCGCAGGGTTGCATTTTAAGTACGACCCTCTTCACAGTAAAAATGAACTCCATAACAAAAATCATTCCAATGTCCATTATGTATTCCGTATATGTCGATGACCTTCAAATAGCATGCACATCCTCCTGCTTGCCAACATGTGAGAGACAGATACAACTCACATTGAACAAACTCACGATCTGGGCAGACAGAAAAGGCTTTAAGTTTTCTCCACAAAAAACAGTCGCTGTTCTTTTCTCACTCAAAAGAGGCCTACAGGTTGACCCCACCTTACACCTAAATGAAACCATACTCCCAGTAAAAAAAGAACAAAAATTTTTAGGCGCAACTTTTGACAAAAAGCTCACATTCTTACCACATATAAACAACCTCAAAAAGAAAGCTTCACAATTGCTGAATATAATCAAAGTACTGTCACGAAAACACTAGGGGGTCTGATAGAACATGCCTTCTGCACATTTACCGCTCTTTAGTACGTTCCTCCTTAGACTATGGCTGTATAGTGTACGGTTCAGCGAGACCGTCATACTTGAAGAAATTAGATCCAGTGCACAACTCAGGCTTGCGTCTCTCATGCGGTGCATACAGAACATATCCTATAGCCAGCCTTTATGTTGAAACAAATGAACCATCTCTAGAAAGCAGAAGAGCCGCTCTGACCTGCGCATATATTCTGAAGGTACGATCTCTACCAAAAACATTTGCTATCCACTTGAAACAAAATGCTCTTCCAGACGAATATTCAACAACAAACCACAAACTACTAAACCACTTCTATTGCGATTTGAAGAGATCTGTCAGAATCTGGGCATAGCCGACACATTACCTGACATTGCCCACACACATGATTCACTACCCCCGTGGTTCAACTTCCCCACAGCTTGCGATCTCACCCTAACACAATTCCGTAAAGCACAGACTCCACCCCAGCAGATTATTCAGGAATTCCTCGCACTAGAGGAAAAATACCGCAATTTCACAAGCTTTTATACTGATGGCTCGAAAACGACTGGCCATGTTGGAAGTGCAGTAGTCCAAGGGAACTGGGAAGAAACCATTAGACTTCCGCAATAGACATCTATCTTCACTGCTGAATGTTACGCCATTTCCATAGCCGTAGAAAAAATAGTAAAGGAGAACATCACAAATAGTATTATATACACAGACTCCCTAAGTGTGCTCAAAGCTCTTCACTCCAGAAACGCAGTCACACCGCTACTGGGGGACATTATACGCAATGTAATAAAAGCCACAACACAAGGACAGAGCCTTAAGTTATGCTGGGTTCCGAGCCACGTCGGAATTAGCGGCAATGAGAGAGCAGATATATGCGCCGCACAAGCTGAATACAAACGGAAGATTCACGGTTTACCGATGATTCCCTCCGGAGCTTCGCCCACTCATCATCATTCACCCCGTGGATATGCGGTGTTTTTTTTTCATAAAAGTAGACGTGGCTACCTACTACGACGACTTCTACTACTACTACTACTACTACAGAGGAGGGGCAGACCCACACCCTAAGGAGCTTCGCCCCTAAAAATCGCGCCCGTCGCAATTCTTCCTGTGTGGACCGTTATTGACGCGCACATCCTTCTAGGCGTCGCTGCTAACTCGCGTATCTAGATGGCGGACCAGAGAAAGAACTGCAAATGGTATATTTTCTTGAATCATTGAATATTTTCTTCGAAACAGCTATTATCTTCTCTTTAACTCGAGATACCCGTCAGTAGCAAGACCGTATAGATCGACGTTTAAGAGCAAAGCGGAGTTAAAAAGGTGGTGCCGTAGAAGACAACCCGAGAACTTAGATGGAGAGCGTTCAGCTGGTAGTGGGCGCTTGTGTTGTCTATTTATTTTCTACCTTCGTGTGATTCTGGCGGTCTTTTTTTCTTAGGTACGGAACGTACGTATGAACACAGCGGTGAAATTTAATGGTCTGTACTGGAGATTATCGGTGCCGGCACGGTGAAGTGTGAAAGAGGAAGTCGAGGAACTTGTAGTGCGCGCTCAATCAGCTTCTAGCTGAAACTGCTCCGTCTTCTTGTACTTCGGTCAGACGCCCTGTGGACTTACAAGAACATCCCGTGACATTTGGTGGAGGTGCGGGGTTCCCGTCTTCCCCGACCTGGAGCTCCGCAGCCGTGCGTTGCCATCTGCGACCACAATGACCGACGACGCCGGCCCTTCGCAGTCCGCCCCCCCCCCCCCCCCCCGGCTGTCGTGTGTTCAGGTGCGGTACGTCAGCGCGGCCCTGCTATCTTCAGCGGCACTGACGATCACGACGTTGAGGACTGGCTTGCAGAGTATGACCGCGTTAGAGCGCATAACACGTGGGCTGACCTCGACAAGCTGACCAACGCCATCTTTTATCTCACTGATGTGGAAAATCTGTAGTTTAGAAACCACGAAGCCGCGTTTACAACCTGGTCAGCTTTCCCCGAGACCCTCACTTCGGTCTTCGGCCGTCGCGCTGTGCGCAGACTTCATGCTGGACACCGTTTGCGTGGTCACGCTCAACAAAGCGGTGAAACCTTCACGAGCTACATTGAGGATGTCATCGACCTCTGTAATCGTGTGAATGCGTCCATGACCGAAGCCGATAAGATAAGGCATATTATGAAAGGCATAGATGGCGATGCCTTCCATATCCACGTGGCCAAGAACCCTACGACAGTTGCACAAGTAATTGAGCTTTGTCAAAGCTGCGACGAGCTGCGCAAGCAGCGCCTTTCCACCCGTCGCACCAGTTTGGAATCCGCGGACCTCTCGGCCTTGGAGCCTGGATACCTTAGCACTCCGGCTTGCTGCCGCAGATTCAGCAATACATTCGGGAAGAAGTGGCTCACCAGCTATCTCTTGTGGCGTGTGTTGCTGAGCCTGCTTCCATACTAGAACCGTCGCTCCGTCGTGTGATCCAAGCACAAGTTTCTGAGGAGCTCCCACCCCACTCTCCACCGCCGCCTGTAACTGCATCTCTGACTCTCCACCGCCGCTCTCAACCGACCTCCTCCGCGACCGATGACTACCTCCCGACCCGCCGCTAGTTTCTACTCGTCGCCACTTCCGGTACGCCCGGTTCACGTCCCCTCATCGCCTTCCGGACCTTCTCTTAACCTTTGGCGTACTCCGGACAACCGCCCTATCTGTTTCGCATGCGGTATTCCAGGACAGGTTGCGCGTTTCTGTCGCCGCCGTGGACTTTATTTTCGTCGTGACGCGCCGAACCTCGGCTACCTGCCCCAAGAGCCTTCGCATCGTTCTATCTCTGATCCCTCGGACTCGTATTCTCGTCGCGCCGCCTTCAACTCTCGTCGGTCTCCTTCTCCTCGCCGCCGTTCCCTTTCACCCATGCTTCGCCGTTCCAGCTCTGGTCAGGAGGAAAACTGACAGCCGCACTTCCCGAGGCAAGAACTGCGCCATCGTCAAAATTTTCAAGGCCTCATCTTTCTCTTCCTAACGAAATCGCAGTATTTGTTGAAAGCGTCGCGACAACAGCTCTTGTCGATACAGGGGCTGCCGTTTCTGTCATAAGTGAAGACCTCTGCCGCAAACTCAAGAAAGTGACGATTCCTGTACCCTATATTTCCCTACGCACAGCAAGCTCGCAGCAAGTCAAGCCTTCGGCCGCATGTACCGCTCGTATTATGATTCAGATGAAATATATTTTGTAGAATTTGTCGTTCTATGGTGTGATTCGCATGACGTTATTCTGGGTTGGGACTTTGTTTCCGCCCATCATGCTGTTGTCGACTGCGCTCGCGCGCAACTGGCTTTGTCTCCGTTCCGTTACACTACCGTCGACCTCCCGAAACGTTCTCCTAAAGTGGTCGTCACCGCTGACCTCATTATCTCTTCTTTTTCTGCTGCCTTGGTGCCCATCTCTTGTGACTCTGCCCCCGCCACGACAGCTCTTTTTACACAATCTGAAGATTGTGCGCGTCGACGGAACCTTCAACCGTTGCATCCGTCGCCGATCTGGAGCCTGTCTGCGTCTTGCCACTTACACCAGTCTCTTCTGGGGACCCATCTTCTGGTGATTCTTCTTCGGCCGCCGCCCTTACAGCAGTCATCAGCACTGACTTGAAACCCGAGCAGACACAACAGCTGCTGGCTTTGTTGAAAAAGCACGCCAATTCTTTCGACGTGTATTCGTCAACGTTGGGCCAAACAACCGTTGCAGAGCACCGCATTCTGACAGACAAAACATCTATCGTACGGCGCCGCCCATACCGTGTGTCACTACCCGAGCGGAAAATCATCGAAGACAACGTCGCAGACATGCTGGAACGCAAGGTAATTCGCCCCTCGGCTAGTTCTTGGTCGTCTCCTGTTGTCTTGGTCCGCAAAAAAGATGGCTCCGTGCGCTTTTGCGTCGATTACCGCGCGCTCAACAAGATAACTCGAAGAGACGTCTACCCTATGCCGCGCGTTGATGACGCCCTTGATTCCCTCCAAGGTGCGGAATACTTTTCCAGCCTGGATCTGCGTTCCGGCTATTGGCAAATCCCCATGCACGAAGACGATAAAGAAAAAACGGCGTTCGCAACCCCTGATGGACTGTACGAGTTCAACGTAATGCCTTTCGGGCTCTGCAACGCGCCTGCGACTTTTGAGCGCATGATTGACACCGTGTTGCGTGGCCTGAAGTGGAAGACCTGCCTGTGTTATCTGGACGACATTGTCATTTTTTCATCCACATTTAATCAGCACCTACAACGCTTGGATGAAGTTTTGACGTGCCTCGCCCGCGCTGGTCTTCAGCTGAACACCAAGAAATGCCGTTTCGCCAGCAAAGCCATTAAGATCCTGGGTCATGTCGTGAGCAGGGATGGCATTCAGCCGGACCCTGATAAGACTGCTGCAGTTCTTCGCTTTCCTGGTCCTGACAGACCCAAAGACTTGCGCAGTTTCCTTGGCCTCACCTCTTATTTCCGTCGCTTTATCCAGAACTTTGCCTCCATCGCAGCTCCATTACACAAGCTACTAGCTTCCGGTGTACCCTTTCTGTGGTCCCAGGAATGCGAATTGGCGTTTGCACGCTTGAAGGACGCCCTCACCTCTGCACCTGTGCTTTGCCATTTTGATGAGGCCGCACCGACTCTCCTACACACAGACGCTAACGGCCGCGGTATAGGTGCTGTTCTTCTGCAACGCGACAACTCTT
Organism: Dermacentor silvarum; assembly: GCF_013339745.2. NCBI lineage: Eukaryota > Metazoa > Arthropoda > Arachnida > Ixodida > Ixodidae > Dermacentor > Dermacentor silvarum. The sequence goes on along the minus strand of NC_051158.1, from coordinate 182,350,580 downwards.
CGCGAGAGAGAGTCATTGCATACGCCAGCCGTGTACTCAGCGCTTCCGAAAAGAACTATACGATCACTGAGCAAGAGTGCCTGGCTATTGTTTGGTCGATACAGAAGTTTCGCCCTTATCTCCACGGCCGCCATTTCACCATCGTTACGGACCACCACGCTTTATGCTGGCTTTCCACGCTCAAGAACTTGTCTGGACGCCTCGGTCGCTGGATTTTACGCCTCCAAGAGTATGATTTCGAAATCATATGCAAGTCCGGGAAGAAACACCAAGACGCCGACGCTCTTTCTCGCTGCCCGCTTCCTACGGCCCCGCTCGACGCTTCTGCAATCGCTTCGCACGTCACCAGTTCGACCGACACTGCTACGGTTTCCTCCCTGGCCTCTATGTACCAACTGCCTTTCGACGATGATCAGCCACTCGCCTCTCGTCAGCTGGCTGACCCGTACTGTCAACGCTTCATTGATCACCTCTCTGGGGCTTCTCGTCCACCTAACGCGCGCCTCCGTCGCCAGCTCGCGCACTTTAAGCTGGACGATGGCGTGCTGTATCGCCGTATTTACCATCCTGACGGGCAACGCTGGGTGCCAGTTCTACCACGCTCTCTCCGACTTCGTGTCCTCAACGCCTTTCACGATGCTTTGACAGCTGGCCACCTTGGGTTCCATAAAACCTATGACCGCATTCGAAGTCGTTTCTATTGGCCTGGCCTTTCTGCTAGCGTCGCCAGATACGTCGGTTCCTGCTCTCCCTACCAGCGTCGCAAGCTCCCAACATCTGCTCCTGTCGGCCAATTACAGCCGCTTCCGTGCCCTGCAGCCCCGTTCGAGGTTGTTGGGATCGACCTTTACGGGCCCCTTCCGGTCACTACTGCTGGCAATCGATGGATAGTGACTGCCGTCGACCATCTGACGCGCTACGCTGAGACAGCTTCTGTGCTTACTGGCTCTGCTTCGGAAGTTGCTCACTTCGTTCTTGAAGCCATTATTCTACGCCATGGTGCTCCTCGTGTACTGCTCAGTGACCGTGGAAAGGCGTTCCTTTCCCAACTGCTAAACGAAGTTCTTCAAGCCTCCGGCACAGCCCACAAGACAGCTTCTAGCTATCACCCCCAGACTAACGGCCTGACCGAGCGGTTTCATCGCACCCTTGCCGACATGATCGCCGCTTATATTCAACCAGACCACAAAAACTGGGATGTTCTTTTACCATTCGTCACTTTCGCCTATAACACGGCCGTGCAGCGCACAACTGGCTACTCGCCATTTTACCTCGTTTATGGACGCTCCCCTACTTTCTTTCTGGACGTTTCATTCTTCAACTCCAAGGCTAATACATCTCTATCATCGTGCGAAGAGTACATTTCCCGACTCGACCACTGTCGCCAGCTTGCTCGCCTGAACACAGAGGCCAGACAACAAGACGGGAAAAATATTTACGACGAATGCCATCGCGTTGTATCTTTTCGACCTGGTGACGAGGTCCTGCTCCTGACTCCTGTTCGCACCCCTGGTTTATGCGAAAAATTCCAGCCACGGTTTATCGCGCCGTACATAGTCCTTGGACAGACTTCGCCTGTCAACTACCGCGTTACTCCTCTTGACGCCCCCACAGACCGCCGTTGCCGCAATACCGAGGTTGTCCACGTCTCCCGCATGAAGCCCTTCACGCGGCGTGCCTCGACACCTTGACGGCCGGCCAGGATGGCCGCTTTCACGTCGGGGGGAAATTAGTGTGGGCGTTTATTACGCACATCTTCCTCATCTGTATGTTATCATCATCATCCTCGCACTTTTACCTATCCTCCTCTTCGCCTATATATGTGTTCATCATCATCGCCTGTGTGCTGCGCTGGTTCGCTGACGAGCTCCCGGGCCTAATAAACGTCGTTCCAACCGAGACGTCACAATATATATATATATATATATATATATATATATATATATATATATATATATATGCCAAGCTCCGGAACCGGAAGCCGGCTTGCGGCTTCAGGAGAACGCTTCCGGCGTTTTGCCCGAATGATCCCCCGGTGCTTCGCCCACTCATCATCATTCACTTCGTGGATAT